>NW_026848414.1:0-116185 GCF_030435595.1 Desarmillaria tabescens
GGCGTCGGGACCTGTTAGCCACTAACTCTGATTGACTTAGATCAACCAAGGATCGCTACTCGCACTTCGGTAGACGATACACTCGGAGGTCAAAGGCAATGAACGGAGCCAGGAGCGAACTTAGATAGTCACGAAGAAAGGAGTTCGAAGTTAGGTAGATTAAACCTTAGCCGAAGCTGGGGTTTAGACCAGCTGAGGCTCTACTTAAATACACGATGAGTAGACTAATAATAGTACTGTGGGAATGAGTCCGTTGCGATCGTACGAGAGAAGCATATAGCGTAAGCGAGATAGGTAAGCAAAAGAAAAGAAAATGAATAAACTGTAACATTACCCCCCCCTTAAGACTCATTCATCCCGAATGAGTCATTGGAGTCCGCCTCCTCCTCCTCCTGGATCGATTCAAAGGACCAGATGTCAGAAGCCCATTCGTCATCCTCCCAATTCTCCATGACTTTCTGTAGGTGGTTTACATCCGTTTCATCGTCAGAGGGGGGATCAAATAAAATTGGTGGGTCTTTATACGATCTTCCTTCTCGACGTGAAGCATCGATTTCCCTTTTGCGTCTTTTTAGGTATGAGTCCCATACGCGTGGGTCATCGAGTCTAGGATCTGTCTGGCGACGTGTTTTGGGTCGACTAGATCTGTATCCTTCGCTGGGATGTTCTTGCCTATATTTCGCGTTTTGTTCTCTCAGGGCTTTGTCCATGGACTGGGCAATTTCGACCACTAGTCGTTGGAACGAAGAGGTGGTGGATATGGGTCCATTCCCTCTCCCTGCATCGGATGCATCCGCTTCACCTACCACGTTAATTTCTTCGGAGTGTGCCGGAGCCGAGCATTGAGAGGAATACACCGTTTCAATGTCGCTGATACAAGGGGTGTCTGGCTCATGATACGTAGCCGTAGAGGTTGGGGGTATCTTCGTGTCGATTCCCACCATCCTCCCCTTTTGATCTACTTTCCATTGAATCCCCTGGATGCGAGCTTCATACTCGTTTACCAACCCCTCCGCGTTCGCCATGTTGGAACGCTTTACCCACGAATTCTCCTCCCTTGGGTAACCTTTCCATTTCACCAGGTATTCGGTGATTGTACGGCGAGTCCTCCCTCGTCCAATGGGCTTGTCTCGCTGTTCCATGATTTCTTCTATTTCGTACTCTTCCTCTTCGTCGATCAAGTCGGGAGGCGGTCGTTCTGGTCGCGGTTGGTTGGGAAATGCCGGGGGTGTGTACGGAGTAAGTAGGGATTCATTGAATTGGTTGTGAATCTTCCATCGTGCGGGTAGTTTTAATTCGTACGCTGAAGCTCCCTTCTTTGCCACAATGGTGAAGGGGCCGACCCGTTGATCACCTAATTTCTTCGTAGGTCACGGGAGATGTAGATTCGTCGAGTCTAGCCAGACCTTATCCCCGATGTGGTATTCTACAGCGGGGCCTTTGTGTTTGTCGTAGGCCTTTTTCATCGACTCCGCCGCTCGTTCCAGAGAGGTTTTAGTCTCCCTTTGGGCTTTCTCTATCTCTGCTACCAGTTTTCCTGCCGCCGGGACAGCCGTCAGTTTCTGTGTCGTAGTAATGACTTGTCCGTCCCTTCCAAATACCACCCGATATGGGGAGTAGCCTGTCGAGGAATGTTGGCGGTTATTGTGAGTGAAGGCTGCTAGAGGTAGCCATTCACTCCAGTCGTCTTGTCGACTGTTTACGAACATCTTTAGGTATTTCTCGATTTCTTGATTGACCCTCTCCGTCTGACCGTCCATTTGTGGGTGATAAGCGGTGGAAGGGTTTCCTTCGACGTGAATAAGGGCATAAAACTCCTTCATGAATTTCGAGATGAAAACTGAGCCGCGGTCTGAAATGATCTTCTCGGGCATTACGCCATAGGGCACGTAAACATGGTCCCAGAGGATCTTGGCGAAGCTGAGCGAGGTGAGTTCTTCAGTACAAGCGATGGGGATGATCGTTTTTGAAAAGCGATCGACAATAACTAGGATAGAGTCGAATCCTCTGGAGTCCAGTAGTTTGGTGATCATATCTACCGAAATATGTGTCCAAGGGCGAACGGGGACTTCATTAGGATGCAAGGGGGCCTTTTTTGGTTGTCGGTCGGCCTTAGTTCACTGACAGACCTCGCACCCTTTTACATAGGCTTCTACATCCCGACGCATCCGCGGCCACCAATAGTCACGAAGTAGTAGCTCCTTGGTCTTTTCGACGCCAGGGTGTCTGGCGGTAGCGTGATCGTGTTTGAGGGCGATGATCTTTCCACGAAGCTGACGATCTACTGGCACGTAGATATGCCCGTCGTACCATAACATATCTTGGTCACGAGAGACCCCTTTCTCATGGTTTAGGGAGTCAGATATCCCTCGATCCCAACGACGGGGGTCGTGCGTCGCCACTTTGATCTGTTCATGTAGCTCTTCGGCGGTGGGCATAATCAGTGCTCTGAAATGTTCCGGCTTAAGGACAACGACGTCTCGGTTGTCCTCCTTCCCTTGGTCATGGTCCGCTCTCCTGGATAATAGGTCCGCCTTGCGATTCTGCGCCCCCGGTTTATGGTGTAGTGTGAATTGATACTCTGCAAGTTCGGTTACCCACCGCGCTTGTCGTCGGTTGAGTTTTTGAGGCTTGCGGAAGTATTGGAGATTGGAATGGTCCGTCCAAATCTCGAAGTCCTCTCGTGCCCCCATCAGGTACTGGCGTCACTCCTCCAATGCAATCATGATGGCTAGGAGCTCCTTGTCGTAGATCTCGTAGTTGCGCTCGGTTACCGATAGGGCCTTTGACAAGAAGGCCACGGGACGCCACTTCTCATCCTGCCACTGTGAGAGTACTGCCCCTACTGCCCCTTCGCTGGAATCTGCCTCTACACGGAACCGCCCTTCGTCCAGTGGTATGGCCAAGATCACATCCTCCTGAAATAGCTTTTTAAGCTTCTTGAACGCCTGTTGTTGGGCCTCCCCCCATTTCCACTCTTGTTTGCCAGTGAGTAAAGTGAGCAGTCTAACGTGTTTACTGTAGTCCCGAATGAACCGCCGGTAGAAGTTGCAAAACCCGAGGAAGGACTGTAGCTCCTGCTTTCGTCGGGGGACCGGCCAGTCCAGAAGGCCCGCGATTTTGACGGGGTCCATGCGGATCTTTCCCTCGCTGATGATGACCCCCAAGTACTCGGTCTCCTCTACTTCGAACTCACACTTCTCGGCCTTGAGAAAGAGCTTGTTTTCCCAGAGGATTTGAAGCACCTTCCACACGATCTTTTTATGCTCTGCCTTAGTCCTGGAGGCAATCAGAATGTTGTCTAGGTACACCGACACTTCTCCCGCCGCTATTAGGTCCTTGAAGATGTCGTTCATCATCCATTGAAAGGTAGCGGGGGAATTGGTGAGGCCAAAGAACATTACCAGGGGCTCATAAAGCCCTCGGTTAGTTCAGAACGCCGCCTTCCACTCGTCTCCCTGCTTTATCCGTACGTTGTTATAGCCCCACCATACATCCAACTTAGTGAAGTATTTGGCCTTCTTTAGCCGGTCCATCAGTTCCTCGATAAGCGGTAACGGATAACGATTCTTGATGGTCATCTCGTTCAGCTTTCGGTAGTCTTGTACTGGGCGAAGTTTCCCATCTTTCTTTTTTACAAAGAAAAACGGGGATGCCATAGGAGACTTGGACGCTTGAATGCGCCCTGTAGACAGGTTTTCATCCAGGAATTTATCCAGCTCTTCTTGTTCGGCGGGATTAAGCGGATAGACCTTACAGTCTAGGTTGGCATTGGCATTGGGTATAAGTTCGATGGCATGATCCCAGGGTTTACGAGGGGGTAGTTCGTCGAAACTCTCCTTGTCGAACACGTCCTTGTATTCTCGGTATTCCTCGGGCACGATCTCTTCGAAGGTTTTAACCGCCTTTTGTGCGTGCGCCCGGGCTGCCAATTCATTGGCTTTGGTTCCCATGGCCCGCACGTGAAAGGCCTCCTCGAAGTCAATTACGAGGATAGTGTCTCCCTCTTCATACTCTTCCCACCATGCGGAAGGGTCTGTGTCGGGCAGGGAAAACGGGATTTTACGACAGGCGCACTGGGCCAATGTAACAGCCCCGGTAGTCCAGTCTATTAAGGGGTTATGACGCTGGAGCCAGTCATGCCCCAAAAAGAGAGGCGTCGAGCCTAGATCGACTACAGCCAGCTCGATCCTTTCCACGTGATCCCTGATGCGTAATCTGACCTCGGCATACTCCGTTATATCCCCTCCCTTGTTCCTGGTGCCGTCGGCATTATAGACAGGAACCGGTCGGGCCGCCTTCTTGAGGTTCAGGTCATGTGCTTGGGCCCAGGCACGGTCGATCGAGCTTCCCGTGGCGCCACTATCGACGAGGGCATTTACGGCATAGGTTTCTCTCGTGTCTAGAGTCTCCAATTGCACTTTTATTGAGACGTTACGCCCTTTCCTCCCTCGTATGTACATGGGCGGCTTCTGCAGATCCTCCATCCATTGCCACTTTTCTCTAGCTTGAGTTGCCGTCTCGATCTGCTCTTCCAGTGCGTGACACAACTGGTCACTAACTTCTCCCCTTCGACGAGGATGCACCCACCCATTAAGGATGGCTCGGGCTGCCGAGCCCCCGGGTGCAATGCGTAGGGCTCGGCGGGTCCATAGGATGCCGTGGGGTTCGTAGTACATCTCCGCGATGATCTTCTTGTCGTTGGGAGTCTCGGTAAGCGAGGGGGTTACCGAGGGTGCCTTCTTTGGTGGGGTGATAGGGATGTCGGACCGTAGGTAGGCTTCTTCATCTTCCACTTCTTCCAGCGATACAGGGATAGTCTTGCTTCGAGGCGGCATTTGGTCACCGGGCCGAAAAGGGCCCCTCAGCGGCACTTGGGCACCTTCCGTCGAAGTGGTGGAGGAGGGCTCGCTGCCCTGTGTTCGGCCCCGGCCATGGGCGCTTGTGCACGGCGTTGTAACCTCCACTGTAATTCCGTACTTATCCTCATTCCTAACCGAGGCGGTACTCGAGGAAACATCCGGCAGGCGCACACGTATTGGCTCCCCCGAAAGGTCTTCACGGTTGGCCGATGAGACGGTTACTGAGTGAAGGGGGTCTTCCGAGTTCCCAGCCGCAGCTGCATTCCTGGCACTGACAGACGGGTCGTTTGTTGCCCCTTCTGTCGACGTCGTCGGCCCCTTCTCCCGGCCTGGGCGACCTAGGTCACGTCTGACTTTGGCCTTAACTGGATCTGCGGCAGCGGCCTCTTTGCGATCCAGCGGGGGTTCCTGAGGTGGGATGGCCCCTCAGGGTTCTATGCTGAGCGCAGGCCGCACAGAGCGGCGGAAATCCTCTTCTATGCCATGGTCGTTTTGCGATTCCTCGTTCTTAGTTTCTTCCACTGGTAACGCGGCGAAAAAGTTTGCATATTGTTCGTACGGAGTACCTACATACGTAGTATAAGTCCTGCTAGAAGTACATGAGCGCGCACCCGATGAAACTAAGTCCTTTGCCGATGCCGTCGAATCGCTTATTTCGACGCCGGCTCGTCTTTTGACGACTTGTCCTCCTTGACCTCTTCGACTTTCGTGTCCTTTCCCAGTTCTTCTTTTTCTGCCTCGGCGAGTAATTGTCATAGACGTTGGACGTTGGGCTTTTTGCATGGGGGAAGCTTGACGGGAAGCCACTTGGACTTGTCCGTTGGGCATTTATGGTCGCGGTTCCACCCGGTATTTCCGCATTTGAAGCACCGTTTGTTGCTCCGCAACTTGTCGATTTCCATCGGCTGCCCGGCACCACCATACGTGGTCCCCGTGGCATCCTTCTTATCGCCACTTGAACTCGACGCTCCACTCTTCTGTGATGATTGATTGCCTCGACCTGAACCTCCCTGGTTCGAGGAGGACTTACTGCCCAGTCCTTGGGTGACCCCATATCGATAATTCGCGTCGATCCTCAGGACCTGCGCCTTCCATTCTGCGTAGGTTGTGGGGCGCTTGTTGTCCCCATGCATAACCGTGTTCCGCACCGTCGGTCGTATGGCCGCTTCTACTGCTTCGAACATTTGCTTCTCGTCTCCGAACTCCTCGCACTTGTGGGCTAGTCGTTCGAACTTCACAAAGAACTCCACTGCTGACTTAAAGTCCGATTGTCGGATCTTCCTCCACTCCGCCTTCCATATGGTCAGTTCCGCTACCTCCCGGAATTGGACAGTGAGGTCATGGGAGAACTCTGCCCACGTCAGGAATCTCCAATGACCCTGCGGGTCCCGATAGCGGTAGTATTGATCGACCCACCACTGCTGCGCTTCCCCATGCAAGTAGCCTTGAGCGAACGTGATACAATAGGGGTTTTGTCCCTCGTCGTTCATCGTATAATACATGGGGAATACTTGGAAGTACACCTCGCAGTGGTGTAGGAATCGGGTGATGTCGGAGGATACCCCTGTAAAGTACTCTGGTTGCGTAATGAGTTTAGGTTTTACGTCATTCCAGGGATTGTTGACTGCCCCCGGCGCCAACTGCCAGGGGGGAATCGGATCCGGAGGCGACGGGATGTGCGGGGGTACCGGCGGCTTGGGTGGTCGTGAGAGGGATCGGAGGTTCCGGTTTTCTCCTGGAGGTGGGTATCCTTCAGGGTTCGGCGGATGCGGTGGTCTTGATGGCGGCATCGGCGGGACCGTGGATTTCTTCCCTTTATCGGGGACGGAGGGTCCAGCGCCCGCGTCCGTGTACTCGTCGTCATCTCCCCCTGCCCCCCCAAAGAACCCTTCGGGGAAAAAGTCTGATGGGTCGATGGGGTGAGGCATCGGTTGAGGGCATTTATACGGTTCGCACCCAGGCTGCGGGATCTCAGGGTTCATCATATTCCAGACAATGGCCGCCCGGTGCCATGTCTCTACCTCCAGGATATTCTTCATGAGGTATACGTCCCCCATCCTTTTTGCACCTCGATAATCCTCCCCCGCTTCGGTGAATAACCATTGCGGGTCCTTTTCCATGTCTTCCATCATTATTTCGTATAATCCGTGCCATGGAAGTAGGTTGAAAATATCGGGCCGCGGAGTAGGCCCGTTAAGCAGAACCGCCCTCACCGCCATCATCACCGTCGGTTCGAGGGCCTGGTTCGGAGGACCGCTGGGCATCCTCTGCCTCCTTCCTCTCTCTGGCGACGTGGTCGAGCTCTTGGTTCCTCCTCCACCTCCCGATGTCGGAGTCCTCGTCGGTGATTTCTGCCTGGTAGGAGTTCCAGGCTCTTCTTCTTGCCTCCAAGTCCGTTCCGGCTCTTCTGGCTGCTCCTGAATATCTGACTGCGGCTGCTCGTATTCGGTTATTGATCTCGGCTGGAGTGGCATCTGGCTCGAGGGGTAGATCCCACCAGCCATTGGGTCCCTGGAGGGCGTCTTCCTCGGCTCTGCGGATCCGTGCATCGTGCGCTCTTCCGCGCTCCATTCGGGCCTCGACTTCTGGGGTGAGCCGGGCAGTTCAAGAGAGTCCGAGGGACTCGACGTACGTGTGGTAAAGAAGTGGCCATGGCCGCTGGGCGAGGGGGATGGGGTCCGCGAAGGCTCTCGATGGGACTGACAGGCTCCAGTTGGAGACTCCGGCGAGGCGCTCGGAAACGGTAACTGTTCCAAGTTCTTCGGTGTCGTAATCTGGGAACTCGCCCCAAAGCTCCCTATCCATCGGCTCATGTGAGGGGACGGCGGGAGCGAGTGCTGGGGTCTTGGGCCTCTCAGAGACCGGGTCGGGCTCTGGTCTGGTCACGACTCAGGCCACAGGAGTCTCTTCCCTGTCGTCGGCGTAGACCCAGCTTGTGTGGGGGTGCCAGGCGACTGGGAGCCCTCGGTCCGCATCCCAAGATGCTGGAACTCGTCTTGCTCCATCTGTACTGGCGGTCGTGGCAGCGGAGGCCCCAAGGGTAAGCTCTCCAGAATCATCTTCGAGGTCGTCTCGGGCTTTTCCCTTCCCGTACCTCTTCCACTCGCTTCCCCAGTCTGCGTCTGTCCACCTGTTCTGGGAGCGTCCGCTCCAGTTATCTCCGGTATAGGTTGCATCTTCCTCCTCGTTCGGGTAGAGGTCGCCGAGGAGGGTTTCGAGCCGAACTCTTTCAAGGTCGGTGAGCTCGTCCCCTTCGTACTCGGTGTCAGGGCTTTCTTCGCCCGTGACCAGATCCCTGGTGCCTTGTCCTCGGGCTCCGTCGGTACTTGACTCGCCTTCGACTGGAGAGACGTCGAAGAGGCCTGGTAAGGGCGAGTCTCCTCAGTCGAGGAGTACCCCCTGGGTATCGGTGATGTCGACGGAGTCTCCTGACTCTGTAGCACTTCTGTAGGAGTCTGTGCTCGACTCTGAGGTTCGCGAGCTGGGTCGCGACGATGCGTAGAGGGATTCTCCAGATCCTCTGGGTGTGATGGGTCGGCCATCATGAAGGGTTTGCTGAGACGCGGCGGGGATATGGATTACTGGGGGCGGATAGGCCGGGGTTGCTGGTACGTAGTGAAACGGCAGCTGGGCGCATACTCGTCTCTGTCGACGGCAGCACCGTTGGATGTAGTACAAGGAGGTGAACAAGAAAAAGGTTATAAAAAGCGCAGAGATTACGGGAATGGCGTCGGACAAGGGCATCCGTGCGCGGGCTCAATTTTTGAGATAGCCTGCGGTAAGGATAGACCATACGACGGACAATGCAAGGATGATGAGGGCGGCGAGGGTCGCAATAATCAAGTTGAGGTCAGTCTCGTAAACGGGGCTGGTCATCAATGAGGAGTTGTCATCAAAGGAAGGGTCAGTCAATGCTAGCAGTATGACTGCTAACAGTGAAGCTAACTTTAGGGATAGGTTGAGAAGGTTTGTGGTGCCTCAAACGAGAGGGACGTATCCACCGTACAAAGCCACTAGCAGTCCTGCTAGAAGCGGTGCGGCGATACAGACTCGGACGAGAGCAAGGGTGAGGAGAACAGTCACTAAGACTGCAAAGATCGGGTCGTTGATAATGTACGGGATAATCCAGGTGATGACGGCGGCTTGAAGCAGCAGGTCAAAGGGTGTAACCCAAAGGGCTACTGCAACAAAGAGGTGTATCGGATGAATTTTCGTAATATCCTGCGACGTAACAGCTTGATTCCAAAGGATCAATGGGCACCGACAAATGTCTAGGTGCTGCCTAGTGACCGTTCGGTCCAACTGGGGGATACAGTCTTTCAAAATTTGTTGGGCAGCGTTCGTGGCGCTGGGCAACGTGTGTCGAGCTTCGGCTAAATGTTAGCCACTAACTCTGATTGACTTAGATCAACCAAGGATTGCTACTCGCACTTCGGTAGACGATACACTCGGAGGTCAAAGGCAATGAACGGAGCCAGGAGCGAACTTAGATAGTCGCGAAGAAAGGAGTTCGAAGTTAGGTAGATTAAACCTTAGCCGAAGCTGGGGTTTAGACCAGCTGAGGCTCTACTTAAATACACGATGAGTAGACTAATAATAGTACTGTGGGAATGAGTCCGTTGCGATCGTATGAGAGAAGCATATAGCGTAAGTGAGATAGGTAAGCAAAAGAAAAGAAAATGAATAAACCGTAACAGGACCTTTGCACGGCATTGGAAAAGCAGGGGGCTGGCCGTCTTCATTCTTGGCAGCGTTCGCTAGCTTCACGTATCCCGCTTGACTTCCTGAAGGTGTCGGTTCTCATCCAATATATTCACCCAGTGACATCCCAATCCAATGGGGCGGGTAATCTACCTGCCGCTCCATCGCTGCGTCAACCGGACATATCCCAACTCGCAAAGCTATGTGAGGAGCTCTTTGTTTGGGGACATTCGATGGGCATCATCCGCAATTTCCGTGATCATGTCTTCCCAGGATTAGCCACCCATGACCTGCTTCAAGATCTATGTAAACGACGGGGACTATTGAAAGACGACGACACTCATATCTCCCAGCATGCTATAGTTTCCAAAGTACGTGCTGTATGTGCAAATCAACGCGAACGATCACATTCGGAGTTATATGTATCTCTCATCATTCCCGGTGAAATCCTAACTCAGATCACCTCTGCGATTGATGGGACATACAATACCGATACCACGTCAGACGAGTACGATCAGTTTGTGAAGAAACCCCAAGTTCATGCATGGCTCTCTCGTGTATTGGCCCTTCATGTGTGGCCGAACATCTTGGATGATACACAACATCAGACCCTCAAAGCTGGCAAAAAACGTAAGACGGTTTGAACCAAGTATCAAGAAAATGAGGCTCATCGAAGCAGAGCCAAGCCTCGCTCAGCCCGTTGATGAGCCTAAACTTCCGTGGCAACGGCAAAAACCAAAACTCTAGAGGAGTTCACGGCAAATGGCGTGTAGCGGCAATAAAGGCTTTGTTGTTGTGCGAGTGTTTCGGTGCACCTCCGTGCGATGAATTCCTCAAGAACGCAAGTATACTCTGCGACTTTTCAGTCAGCGAAGTAGTACCCTTAACGATCGAGTACTAGAAAACGTTGGCTGTAAGCCGGGAAGGGTCTCGATAGACAAGACGGAACGGAATCCGGTATAACTGGGAATACCGGCAAACCGTGAACGAAGTGACGGCAATTAACTGGTAAAAGCTGTGGGCGATGTTGATGGAATTAGCGAAAATGCCATCAAAGAGAAATACCGTTGGCAAGATAACAAATACCGTGACGGCAAGAGACGAAGACTGTAGTCGAGAAATGAGAAACTGGTGGTAAAACGAAGATAAGACTGGCTGGCGATGATATGAGGGGGAACTAGTGACGGCAAAATGATGGCTGGGACTGGGCTGGACTGAAACTGAAACTATACTGAGGTTAACGACGGCAAAACGAAACTGATACTAATCCTGAGTCTACACAGAGACTATCTTATACTGAAACTGACGGCAAGATACCAAATACCGTGACTGATGATCCTATACTGAAGCTGTTGACCGAAATTCCGTGACAGATGCTGCTGGCGGCAATAACGATCCTAATCTGAGTCCACACGGGGACGTAACGATCCTGAACTGAACTGGGTAAAACGATGGCGACGTAGAAGGTGAAAACTGATGAAAACGATCCTGGCTGGTGAAAGTGAAACGATGCTGGTGGATTAAAAGATAAAAGCAAGTTGTGGACACCAAATTCCGTGTATTGGCGCAATATGAGCGTACACCAATACCGTTAGAAGAAAAGCCGTGACAGAGAGTATAACTTGGAGTGACTATGTTGTTATTGTCTATCTCCTAGCGAGTACAAGCGATAACGGTGGTCGATAACGTGGATGATGGCTAGTGTCCAGTAACTTGTGTCTAGCAACTACTACTACACTAGCTTTTATACTACAAGTCCGGAATAAAATTAGAATACTTGAAATGAGTCCTTAGTAAGTCCTTAGTACATCGATTGGTAAGAAATGATACAAAACGCATGCTCCCAGAGTTCTAAAGTAACAGCACCCACACGGTTTTACCGCGTATAGACTTAGTGATCAGAAAGAATTCCCCCGACATACGGACTCTTGGGCTGCTGTGTTGCTGCAGCAAAGTACACTGAAGGTAGTACACTGAAGTAGATGCGTGCGGCATTATCTTGGCGTTGTAACAGCCTTAGTAAAGCTGGTGGAAAGGTCACGGTATCAAGTCTTTTGCCGTGGAATAGGTATTTTGGCTGCGGCATTCTATTAAGTGATGCTTGATGCTGATGTCAGCGATGGCTGTGCTGGGCGATCAATGATGGTCCTAAATCTGTGAGATCTGCAATCAGGTGCCTGGCGGCATTAATGAAGTGGCGCATATTGATACGGAATACGAGCTGGGAAGGATAGTTGGCGGTAAGAGTGGGTATTGCCGTGATTGCAATCGTTGACTTAGTGAAAGTCCGCTAAGTGGACAAGGCATTTATTATAATGCTAAAATCCGCGAATTCTGAGCGTACAGAGCCTTGAGGCTCATCACCGTTGGTATGTCAAGTATCCCTGTCTGTCAAATCTCTCTTACAATAACTTTTATGATGCCCTAGCTTCGACTTCTGCCAATCTACGAAACACCAGTCAAGGCTCAGCAGAACAGAACAGGTCTTACCCGGTCTTAGAGATATCTAGTGACGAGAGTGGCGAGGAAATGACAGGCAGGGCTCATTTCAATGCCATGTATGGCCTGTTTCTTACAGTTTTTTTTTAAAGAAGCCACTCCAATAAAGCGCCAGAAATGTAACTCATCTCCAAAGTACCGAATCGAAGTTCGCTATACAGCGAAAGGGGAGATCCTGGAGCTATGCACAGATGACGAGAATGGATTCTAAATAGGAGCACCTACCCCTCTTTTTTTCATATATATATAGATAGCATATCATGGACTTTATCGCTTGACTCACTGTTCTCTCTTCCTCTCAGTATCATATGGACATGAACACAACCAATGATATCACAAATGCGCTAGGAATTCGCAAGGTCCTAGAAACCCTATCCTCAGATTTAGAGATCATAGACGACATTGAGGGTGAGCAGGAGAGTTGCGGTGTGTCCAATGAGTACGATGGTAATATGCAGATGGACCTGAGTGCATCGGACGATGTTGAGGAGGTTTTAGCCAATATTAGCGAAGCATCAAAGGGTGTCACGGAAGGCACTGATGCTGCATATAAAAGGTCAACTGTTATCCTCAGTTTCTGATACCCTGCATTATTCTAACGTTCAACACTTACACAGGGTCATGACGGCGTTTAATAACTTCCTCATTAAGGAGAACATCATCCAGCCGGGCACTAATATATTCAATCTGCAGAAGCTTGACCCGAATATTGACTACTACATCGTAGGATTTATTATGAAGAAGTACGCCTGAGCATTCAGTCCATATCATGTCTATCTGACTTGACGAGGTGTGATGATATTGATATGCATGGCACAAGCAAAGGGCCTGACGATGCACAGAGGAGCTACTCACACGCTCAAAAGCTTAGGGCAGGCACCACCTATGGCTTCCGTAAGACTGGTCGTCGAGGTAAGGTACCTTGGAACAGAGCAACGGTGCTTGGAAACCCATCGATCTCTGATCTCGTGTCCTCATACATGTTGGGTCTGCACAAACGCAAGGTACGCTGTGAAACTCATCAGTAATATATGTAGGCTGATGAGAAACACAGGTCGCCAAAGGCGAAACTTCAACTAGTGCTCGAGCCATTGGTCCTGTATGTCTCTGTTTCTGTTGTCGAAAACTCATTACATCTTTTACTTTCTAGGGTATTCTGAAGCAGCTCTATCTGCATAATCATAAGCATGAAAACTGGGATAACAATCACCTGTCCCAGGGAAACTGGTGTGGAGGAAACACGCGGCGATTGCTCCAGGCCGTCTACCTCATAGCATTTACATGCTTACTCTGCATTGACGAGGTGTTGAACATTCAGGCCCACGAGGTTGATCTCTACAATGATGAAGTCGATAACACTGCCTGTGTTTCGATCACCCTTCCTTTTCATAAAAATGCGCAATTTGGTGGTAAGTGCTTTTTGCTGCTACAGTGCCATTGCCTGCTGACTTGTTTGGGATAACAGACATACCTCCATTTGTATTACGAGAACTGCCAGAACATATGGCGCATCTCTGTCCTGTTTGAGCTCTCGCCACATGGATTGGCACCTCAAGGATTAACAAAGGGAATCTTTTCCCCAACATTGATAAACGCGACCGTCCCAACACTGCCAAGAACACCGCAATGGTAAGGTATGGGTTCTATACGCAAGTGGTCCATGCTCATTCGGAACTTTGTTAGAAACCAGAGGTCTTCCTGCAGCTCTTTCGGAATAACCTGTGGGACTTGGGTATCACACCATATCCCTATGGTACACATTCTTTTCGCCGTGGTGGATGCCAGTGGTTCTCATGTGATCTCCATTGGTCAATTCGACAAATCTGTGAGTGGGGTGGTTGGAGCTCGGACTTTTCACATATGACAATTGTCAAGTATTTGATTTCATCAAACGACACTCTGACTCTTCGTCGTGATGAATTTTTCAAGCTTGACTGCCAAGTAGTCAAATGCTGGACCTGTGGACGAACATGTCCATGTGCTTAATTTTAATTGTGTAGTTATCTCACGTCACAAAGTAAATAAGAAAAACATTGTAGCATTCCAAAACTACGACATGAACTGTGAACTAAACATCCTCATTGCAACTAATTCCCATCTTCTTCCTATAGTGTCGGGCAATTGTTGGACCATCCTTCATGGCAACCAATTTCCTACCCCTTTTATAACCAAAGTGATTGATAAAATCATCACCATACTCAGCTGTCACTTGTTTTGCTAATTCGAGATTTGCGGCTGTTCGTCACTCTAAAAGAATTTTTTTGATTCGAGAGAATTTCAGCCTCTGTCCTTGAGAGTCGGAAAACTCGGCCCAGAAGGCTTCAGGTGTCTCGAATGCCTGATATGCTTCAATAAAATGCTGAAGGCAAGAGGTGAGAATATGAACAACAGAAAGAAAAGCAAACATACTTTCCAATCTAGCCAATTGCTCTTGAGTTTTTCCCATTCGTTCCCTGTTTTTTTATTGAGTTTGTAGATGTCTTTCCAGTACTTTATTGGAACTGGGCGACCATGGATGACGATTGGATAATCAATGGATGGGGCCCAGTCTGGATTACGATCATCCCAGCACCGAATGAGACTTTCGAGATTTGATGCATAGCAGAACGGTTTAGTCGGCGGAACATCACCCTGATGAACAGTTATGGTCTGGCCATCAGCAAAGACCAACGAGCACTGAATTGGGTTGATGGCAGTATCATCAGATGATACTGGAGCATTCCCATCAAGTTCAGACGTCGGCAGAGCAGGTGGAGAGAGCAGCATGGATGGTGAAGTCATCTGCATGGGCTCAAAGGGTGGTAGGATCGGTGAGTCTGGTTGGTCCACAATACCAGAGAAGACTTCAGTCAAACTTGCAGTGAGCCCCATAATGGTCGAGTCGAAATCCATGGAGGGACAGGGGGTTTCAGGTGATACAGTCGAAGACAAGGACGAGGGGGAGGAGTTTTGATGAGCAGCCGACCGCTCCTCGACGATAGAGGCAACACACTGGACAAAGTCAGGGCTCGCAAAAGGATTCTGTGCATTGGAGATGGCTGTCAGGTCGAATCAACAGTGAAAAGTAATGACACATACCATACCAGGCTTTTGCGCGCTATGATTGTGGACACTGTTGACCCCAGGTTCTGGGAGATGGGTATTGCGGAGATTCTGTGCACGTTCTTCTTCTTTCGCTATCTTGACCATAAGAACTTCAGCCTGAAAACGCAATCAACAAACCAAGCATGAACAGCAACAAAAACGGACTCACCCAAGGTATGAAGCCGTCTATCTTGGCCTGGCTACGAGTATCCTCGAATCTTGACGTAGGGAGGAGTACCCTTTGAGGGTTGCTCACTGGTATGCTCACCTCATGAATGCGGGTTGCTCGACGTGTCAGCTTCCTCTTCGTAATAGCACCATCCCTCACCACCCTCACTCCCTTGTGAGGAATACGCGTCGGAGTGAGGATACTGTGAGAGGAGAGGGAGATGAGCTCACATCTGTGTATGGCATGAATGAACGTACTTTGCCTTCCACTTTTCCATCCCGGCTTGGCTGAACTTCACAAGCTGCTCACGAAGCGTTGTTTTGTTGCCCGTATGTGCGAGTCCGAAATGCTGGCAAAGTTCTGCAAACCAGGGGACCTTGTGTGTAAGAGACCTGGGGAATGGCATCAGTCAAAGCAAGACCAGCAAACAGGAACAACATACAGGTCAATTTCCTCCATTTGAAAATTGCTGTTCTCATCAAGCCAATTTTTATTAGGGCCATCTTGACGAGGGCAAGGGAAGACATATCGCTGCTGCTGCTCTGGCGGCAGCATGTTTGGAGGCAGTGGAAAAGAATCCATGATGAGTCTGAGTGTGTTGGTGGATGCGCGTCACTGCCATTGAACAAGTCGCCTCCTCCTAATGAAGAAGAAAGCGAGGACGAGGATGCCGACAAAGGACCCTGCGAGACAAACAGCGAGACGAAGGCCATGATTGGTGGCGTCGTCGTTAACCCTGGCGGCAAAATGTCTGGGTTTAGTCAGGGGTGTGGTGTGGAGAGAGAGAGACATGATCTGGAGAGAGAAAGGGAAAATGGGAGGAGTACAATGTCTCCAAACCCAAACCCAAAAACGAGCAAGCGAGCAAAAATCAAGTGAGCATCGAGCGAGTGAACAAAAGCAGCGCTCCCCGACAAAAGACATCACGCCACAGTCACGAACTCTCACCAATCCGCCGACGAAGGATGTCAAACGGACACAGTGACACATTCGTGTCAACCGTGTCAACCATTGGAATCCACCCACACGCATGAACACAAAAATCTCATCGACGAAAGACGTCAAATGAGATGGGCGACATATTTGTGTCAACCCACCCGGAGGGAAAAGAGAAAGGGCCAAGACCCCCACGGAGGCAGTAGGGGAGGGAGCCAAACAGATCGTGGAGACGGTCGCAGGGATGGGAAACGTCTTTGCGGCTGTGACAACAATTGATCCCGGGAGTTGCCGTGTGATGGGACCGTCGTTACTCGGAGGGAAGCACAATTGGAATGTGATGATCGGACTTACTGCAAAACGGGACTGCCAGACCCCAAAGTACACAACTAAGTGATGCTAAAAGTAGGATTTTGATTTTATTTTGAATTGCGCAAATTAGTAGCTGTGAGGGGATCTGATATACTCCGGGGTCCTGTTATCAGCGCCGTTCGTGATTTCGAAAGGGATCACTGTCACTTCCGTCTGCTTCTGAATTCACTCTAGCTTCGATCAATCCTCCTAGGACGAAAATGAGGAATCAAGTAGGCAACGACATGGCCCAGTACGGCTACCAGCACCAGTTTTGTTACAGAACACGGTCTTGGGTTAATTGGGTCCCTTTCACGTGAATCATCGGTGGGAGGTGTCGACTAAGACGGAAGATAAAAGAGATATAGGTTCTTCCAATAATCGCACGAGGCCGCGCAGCGGACTCATCACGCACTGTCAACGTCTCACTCCAGAGTACTCTGTTACCTGCCATGGACAAAAAGCCCCTCGTCCAAAATACGTTGCATTCAATTCAGACTGTATGGAGTCTTTCGTCTACCGTTCATTTCCTGTAATGTTGAATTTTCCAAACGCACCAGATTCTGGACTGTCAGTTATTTCATTCATCCTTCCCACGAAAGGCCACCACCAGGCTGAAAGACGAGGTACCTCCGGTATGAGTTTATTCTGTGCACACTGTGTCCTTCTCATCAGATCCGCTACGCAGGCGCCAACTGTACATGAAAGAGGTTCGCAGGAGGCAGAGAGGCCGGTCTTTGGGATGGCCTCCCTTGAACGCACGAATCCAACGCCAGTCTCGCCAGAAATTGGAAGGCGTGCTAAGTCGATATGGAGGCGTTGCCGCGACATCTTTTTGTGCCTATTTCCTAAATCCAACACATCAGAGTCAGGTAATGATGATGCAGAGCATCGTCACAAACGGTTGCGCCTAGGTGTTTCCAGCCGTCAATGGCCCTTCGTCCCACATAAATCACTTTCCTTGATCCGAGGGGTAAGTGTATACAACTAGTTACCGAGCCTTGTATTCATTGCAACGTCGTAGACGCCGCACCGCGTTGACGCATCTCGGTTTTGGGCAGTTCTTATCGGCATCGACGCATACCCGTCTAATCCGTTGCGTGGTGCTGTATCAGATGCGTTAACAATGAGGAAATTTCTCATTAATGACCTTGGCATTCCAGAACATCGCATCCAGTATCTCCTCGGCCCTCATGATCCTACAACGGGCGATCCTCTGGCACCTTCCCATGCTAATATCATAAACACGCTCCACAGTCTTATTTCCAACGAAGAAATTCAGCGGGGTGACAATATCATCATCTACTACGCTGGGCATGGCTCAAGCTACCAACGTTCAATGCATTCCGCTACAGCGAAATCTAAATACAGCAGGAATTTCTGTCCTGTCGAAGCTCTATGCCCCATCGATCGAGACACCAAGGATGTCGATGGACGTTGGATACCCGACATCAGTGACCGTGAACTCAATGTTCTTTTCACAGAAATATCTCGCGTCAAGGGACATAAAATCACGTTCATCCTGGATTGCTGTCACGCCCGCAGTTTTGACCGCACGGCCTCCGGCTCAGGCATACGTACTACCCCCATAACATTTCATGCTTCGCTCAGCGATATGTTACATGCTGCGGATGAAAGGCTGAGACAATTTCCTGACTATCACTCTATATTATCGAAAGATTGGAAGCCATGTATGGGTTCTCATGTAATCCTGGCGGCATGTAGGGATTACCAGTTGGTGAAGGAGACTGCAGGGAAGGAAGGACATGGCGGGATGTTTACCAACACACTTGTTGGTGTTCTGAAGTCGAGTGCCTGGAAGAAGGAAACAACGTACGTTGAACTCGCTGAGCTTTTGAATCAATCATATTACCAGACCCCGGTCGTTGCTGGAGAGCATAAATATGAACGTCTATGGTATCAGATATAAAGGCCAAACTACCTCCCTACTGCCTAGCCTGAGTTCTCTAATGCGAAGACATTCAGTCCGAGTATGACTGATCGTGCTTAATACACTTGTTATGACATTAATACTGCATTGAAGCAGGCACTCCATGCAAGATTCTGAGCCCTGGATCTTGGGTAGACTAGTAGCTTCATTGCAACAATCTCAAGCTGAGGTTCTACTCAGCCCGAACTTCCGTGCCGCATAAAGCTGTCTTTGAGTTGAATGGTTCAAATACAGTGTCCGTACGAGTCCGATCACTTTTTGAATAGCAAAAACCATCAGTGATACTGAGTGATTGAATTACGGCTAGGCTAATAATGAATGTTGAACCACCGAAGTTGAAAGCACTGTCGAGTTTCTGGGATAGGAAGTCGGGCTGATTATACATAATCAAATTCTGTGTCCTGTCTACGGATTTGGTCTCTGTACGCCAAAGTGAGCCTTTGGTGAATGTCGTGAATCCACAAGAATCCGCCTACGTGTGATAGTCACAATGTTCCCATTGTTACGCGTTTTTCCACCGTGGACACCTGACACTAACCTGCTAGCATCCCATCACTCCCAGTAGTAGTCCGATCAACATTCGTAAGTTTGCTTCGGAGTCAGACGACTTGCTGATTAGCCCTTCTAATCTTATACTTGTATTCATGTGATATCTTGGTATAAAGCAGCCGAATATAGTTTATCGTGGCCGTCACGGTAACACCCTCATGCGATCTCCGGAGGTCTGAGACCACAAAGGATTCACTCAGAAGGTCGCGCTGATACGCCTGGTATCAGGCTACCCATAGATTTTGCGATTTTACATCAGTTTATGCAATCTACAAGCGGTACAGAGGGCTACAGTGGAGGCTTCGCGCTGGTAGCTAAATACTACATAAAGAATGAAAGCACGGCAGTACAGAACGGACTTAGAAACGACATCTCAAAGAGTCAATTCTACCAGCCATCAACACGCCAAGCTAAGCCCTACCTAAACAAGACTATTACAGTCAAATCTCGGGGACTCGTCTGTATGGAGTATAAAAACCAAGAAGTTGAAGAATGGAACGAACTAGATGCCTCGTCGCCTCGACGAGTAGAAAGAACCTGTCAGGAAAAATTGCTAAGTCGAGAAACAGATCAGCTTTCGAGATCAACTCAGGCTAGGAAAGGAATAACCTTGGAAGAATGAATAGCCGCGTTGGGTACCGAGATGACCGACCTTGATCGCGCAGTGATCAACAGAATACAATCTCGGACCTGCAGTCGATTGCGATCGGTGGTTACATCCTCGAGATCCTGCGCATACCGCAGTATTCAATACATACGGCGCACGGCAGGCCTTGCAGACGGAAGAAGGAGCACCCACGGACTAGTAGGGCACTCCTCGGCGACAGAATAACCTGGTGCAGTCGCGTCGAACTGAATAGAAACTACAGAATGGCGCGATACTTGTAGGATAGTGACTCACTGTTTGTATTAATTCCAAAGCTCGTACCATAATTACTGTAGATACAGGCTCCTATACCTAAAACACGAATCGTATAAATTAGCAGCGACTAGACGCATAACGGCAGGAAAGCATTCCCCCGCGTTTGTGCTAGTAGCCTGTATAGCTACCTAATCAATCACTGGTTTTTATTGCATATCCTCGACTGAAGTGAATTAAGTTACCAAAGTCAACCCATAAGGGCGACTACAGTAATCTAGAAGAGTTAAGTAGGAAGTAGAGCCGTCCCCGTGTTTGCGCCTTGCTAGTTAATTGAACTGCTCCCCGGACAAAGGCCTCGTGTTCTCTCTCTCCGAGATTAGCGATCTAGACGTGCTGAGTCAACTTTAAATCAAAAGACCTCATCTAGTTGAAGTAAAATAAGCCCTAGAATGCTTTAAGTTCGAACAATCGTCGAGTTCAAGGAACTCCAGAGTCTGTGTACTCTTTGCAAGTCTTGTACTTGAAGTCAGAACCTGAGCGTTCTTTGTAGAGTGATTTTGCACTCTTTGTAGACCTCGGAGTCTTTGGTTGTTTGATTATTTGAAGTGTCCGCTAGAAGTTCTTCTAGACGACATCGAAACGAGCATAACTTGCTCGACTATACCTTACAAAACAAGTTCATAAAACCCCGCTATCGCGGACTAGTGTACTTTGTGTAAAACACATCGAAAGAAGAATTGAAGTTGTTTTCAGGCAAAACCCCACTAGATTATCTAAATCTAAGTACATCGCGAGTGCTTCTATCGTACTCACCCTCGAACTTATATACATTGGTGATTGTGTGTGTGTGTGTGTGATTTAGTATCTAGATTGACGATCTAGACGCTAGTTTCATTTGCGCGCTGCCCGTTACCGAGCACATCAGCGCGCCACAAGCCATTTCAATTCATTGAAAAAGGTGTAGTATAATACATTGCAAATGTACTGATCTATTAATTTAAATGAAAGGTAACTAAGGATTAACGCAGACACTATATCCATGCAGTACGAAAGTGGTGGCCAGCCGTCCTAAACACTCTGATACCAAAGGCGCTCGTATTTGTGGTCCCCAGCAACAACCGGAGTCTGGTAATGTGACTGATTCAAAAGCTCAATGAGGTCAACATATGTTGTTTCCCTCTTCCAAGCATTCGACCTCAGGACATCAACAAGTATCCTGGTGAGAACCCCGCGGTATCCCTTCTTTTCCAAAGTCTCCGTTGCATACTGATAATCCCTACACGCCACCAGGATTACGTGAGAACCCATATATGGCTTCCAATCCTTTGATAAAACAGGTAGATAGCAGGGAGAGTCCTTCAGCCTTTCATCCGTGGCGCGTAACATGTCGTTAACACTGGAATGACCGGTTGAGCATATGAAGCGCCGACCTGTTCTGGCTTCTGGTTTCCTGGTCATGCCACCTGCATGACAGCAATCTGCAATAAACGTGATCCTATACCCCTTGGCAAGACATATTTGAGTGAAAAGAGCGTTAATCTCTCGGTCGCTGATGTCGGGTATCCACCGTCCATCGGCATCCTTGGTGTCGCGATCGATGGGGCACAGAGCTTCGACAGGACAGAAATTCCTGCTGCATTTAGATTTCGCTGTAGCGGAATGCATTGAACATTGGTAGCTTGAGCCATGCCCAGCATAATAAATGATTATATTGTTGCCAAGCTGAATTTC
Organism: Desarmillaria tabescens; assembly: GCF_030435595.1. NCBI lineage: Eukaryota > Fungi > Basidiomycota > Agaricomycetes > Agaricales > Physalacriaceae > Desarmillaria > Desarmillaria tabescens. The sequence goes on from NW_026848414.1 coordinate 21,696, forward strand.
ACGATTGTGAATGAGACTGTAGAGCGTATTTACGATGTTGGCACGAGAAGGTGTCAAGGCGCCGTTAGGGAGGGGATCGTGAGAGCCGAGGAGACACTGGATACGCTCTTTCGGCACGCCAAGGTCATCGATGAGAAAATTCTTCATCAACAATGCGTCAGATACACAACCGTGCAAGGAAATCCCCTCGTACGCATCGATACCGATGAGAACAGCCCAAAATCGTGACGCGTCAACGTGGTGCGGAGTCTATGACATTGAGATGAGCACAAGGGTTGATGACTAGGGATATTCATAACCACTTACTCCTCGGGTAAAATATGGGAACTGACTGACAGGCGGTCGAGGGATATCCGCATCTTTGAGGCGAAGGTGATAAAGCTTGTGCATATCTTCGGCTGCAGCATTATTTGATCCCAGCACGTTGGAGTTACGAAGGAAAGCCCGGACGGCGACACGAAGACGTTTCCATCCTGATTGTGCTCGCTCACGCTCTTTTGCTTCTTGGAAACCGCCATGGAGTCGATACCTTCAGAAGCTATCTCATAGTCTTGTGCGAGCCGCTCCTCCTTCTTCATCAAATCGCATAATTCCTGCGCGTGTGGATACTCCAGCTGATTCTACGTGGCAGATCAGATGAGAGGGCCTCAGCATCCACAAAACAAAAATATACCGGAGAAGTAGCATCAGCGACGAATACTCGGAAATTTTCCTGTGGCTGACTGTCTTCAGCTTGCGTGTGGGTCTAGAAATTTTAATATTATAACGAACTGAAGAGACGACAGACAGATATGTACCATTTGGAGAACGAAGAGGACGTTTTTACACAGTACGTATTGATCCTATAAGAAGTATGCGATGAGGGCGGTGTCACCAACAGTGTTTAACATGCCTTGGTCACCTTAGGGGAAAGACCGCGAGATCTATACATTACGACACACAACATCCCTCAATGGAATTTAAATGGAAACTCATGTCGTTATACCATTTTCACGTTCTTCCCACATTCCTTACTAACATCGCAAGCGTGTTTAGTCCTGCTATCGCCTGTAATAGAAAATCACGCATGCTGCTGAATATGAACCGTATATGTACAACTTGGTCCAGAGCACTTGGATCATGGTGACCATATGTGAGCGGTCACTTGGTGGCATTCAAGGCACAGACAGAAACGAGCATAAGTCCTCGGAAGGGTCAAAGCACAGACAGACGTACAGCGCCGGAGTAGTGCGACCTAGCTATAATCAGATTGGCTACTGTGGCACTTCGTGTACCCCTGGAAACACAATCGAAACTCGAGGTCAAGGTCACCGAGAAGCAGGTGTATCCCAGAATCTTGGAACCAGAAGTCGTTCGTGGAAAGTGAGTACCAGACCTACAACAATGGACAGCGGAGAGAAGACAGGGTAACAAGAACTACTGAAACGGCCCTCAGCACTCAGTGTAAGCACATCACCACCCGTGAATGAATGAATGATGCCCGTGGAATGACTGAACGAAGTGGGAGAACCTTACAATCGTATGGGGAAAAGGAAACGACGGGAATGACGTGAGTCAGGCCCGGTCGGAATGTTGATCCCCCACCCCCCTCTGCGGCCTTTTCACTGCGTCTGGTTCATTAAACTCGCTAGTAACGAATGCGCTACTAAGTATGGATGCAGTCAAACGCGCATTGATTATATTCTCTAGTCTGGGCCTGGCTGCTCCGACTTTACGTTGACAAGTCGAATCATTTTACTCAGACTCCGTGCTTTCACAATCAAACACGTCGAATGAAGGAGCATTCATGACTCGTTTTTTCCGCGAAGCCTGTGTGTACTTCTTCATTCATTTTTTCCTTGAGGCATTGGCATGATCGGATCCATACAGACGCCCAGCACAAAAATGATTCAACTGACAAGGATAAGAATCCTAACTGGCCCACTCTGCTGAAATCATACGTCTATTCCTGGGCATAAATGATCGCAACTTATTCTTCTGAAATTTTTGAAAGGATGGGCGCTTATAGACGGCCGTTTTAAAACTAGCGCCATAGTTGGGCGAAGCTTACTGGTTACTGGCTGACGCTCTACATGACGCATACCCAGCTTCGTATCAAGATGGTGGTTGATTGCTGCAGATCAAACTTTACTTACCTCAATGCCATACCTGGAACTTGCCTCGTCCTAAATTTGTATTGACCATGAGCCTGAAGAGTAGTTGAGATCTAGTTGCCAATACACATGTCTTTCCACCGCTCATCCCCCATTTTCCTCCATCTTAACGAATAATTCTATGAAAACCGTGTAGTTTAACATTCTCATGTATCTAGCATTGTCACAGAGGGCACTGCCAGTGGTAGCTTTCATCTTCCTTGTCCTGGATGTCCTTCAAGCTGACGATGACTCATCGTCATGCGTTTTGCATGTTTAAGGCCGATCACCACCTGCTGCTAACAATTTTTGCTCGCACATACATATTGTCACTCTCCAGACGTTCTCCTGGACTGAATTATCACTGGAACGGCGAGCTGTTGGACCAATCAGAGTGCTGAAGATGGATCTACTGATTGATATGACTGCCGGCAATGTGAAGGACATGGAGGGATGGAAATGGCGGAGGACGCCAAGGAGAATGAACTTGCCTTGTTGGTCTTCTCTTCACATCTTACCTATCCACGCACAGGCAGTCGGTCGTTTCGTTTTGCCGTAGATGACATTCTGCTACCTCTGCTTCAATTTTGTATCTTAATCTCATTCGGATACAATATACGTGAGAGCGACATACAAGAGTTATCCCAAGATTGGCATTTGTGGGTGGGGAGGTCTCTCAGGCTTTATTGAAACTCATGATGTGAGGGTCGAGGATACTAACATCTGCGCAGTTGTCACGCCGGGGATGTTCAGTTGCACAATTTGTCACCAAGTGTGTATTGTCAGTTCGGTACTCGCCGTGACTGTCGTGAACGGTGCACGTAAAGTAAAATTTCCTAGATACCAGTTCCATGATTTATCATGGCGACCCCAAAGCAATGATCACGAAAAGACGAAGGTTGGATGGAAGCTCTCGGCATAAGCAAACTAAAACGTGCCACCCACGTCAGCTAACTGGTCTACTTCACCCGCCACCGTGCCAGTGTTCGAAACTTGAAAACGTTTCAGCTTGTTGACGTTGTTGCTAATAAGCAACAGATCAGGAGATACGAAACGGCCTATGCCCAACTCAAAGATGTTAACACGGACTTCCTTTGATTTAAAACTTGGTTAAACATGGGAAGGAAGTATGGAGGAATAGATGGCCTTTGTTTGAGATAGAAAGGTGAAGGATCGAAGGATCCTACATGCAGATGTGTGAGAGCTGGACGCGCCGACGGTCGGAAAGGCGTATAACCGCCCGAGGCGTTGGGTTTGAGGCAGTGGTGTAGATGTTACGCTGAAGGTGATGCATCATCGAACATTGTCATGCAGGAGGGAAATGAGATGTCATTTCCGGTGGTTTTCCGCTTGCAAATCAACCAGGCCTGCATGACGAAAGAGAAGAGTCGTGGAGAGATGCATTCAAGTTTGAGTTAGCCGAAAGATGATACACCGGAACATTCGGACCGAGCCTTCCATTCATGAAATCCGGGGTGTGGTCTTTTTTCATTCCTAGAAACATTCGCCAATCGACATATTTTCTGCAGCTTATGTCCAACTACGTACCCCCCCATTTCTCCATTTCATTCCCCGATACCACAGCCAAGTTATCTTGGAGACCCGAGGGTAATCCCTCGTCTTCTCGACAAAGTTGGACGTTGTGACGCTGCTGGTATCGTCTACTTTTTCGTTCGCCGATGAACGTCGGAAATCATTGAAAGAAGACCCTTCAAACCAGTACTTGACGGAGAACCGGCGCTCTCTACATGGATTATTAGAAGCCATGTATGGAGGAGCTAGCGAGTTTGGGCATTGATTGTTTGCGACCTATGGTATGACCTCCACGCTTCGTCCGCAGCTCTGCTGGTTTGGCCCAAGTGCTGCGTGAACTCGTCCCAGAGATCGGTCAGGAAGGACCAGTGGTGTATTCTCAATCAGTGCTGTGGACAGAACCGCCATCGTCTTGTCGTCACTATGGTTCCTTTTTGATCCCCGCTGTTTCCTTTGCGTATGCGCCACAATTCCAAAAGCGAAAGCACCAGTACTGAGAGGGATTGAACGATTGAAGCGAGGATTTCTGGATCGTCTGGTATGCAAGAAAGATCATTTATTGGTTTTCATATCAGAGAAGGGTATGGTGATGACTCACAGCTACTTCATTTCTTGACCATTTTAGAAAGGAGCAAAGGAAAATTCCCTAAAACACTGTATGAGAGGAATAGAGTCCTACACCTACACCTACACCGTTCCAACGTTCGATTCCATCATCGATCTTTTGATATGAGAGTCGCCGCAAGGAAAGGTCCCTGGTTATGCATTCTCCATTCCAAATTTCGGCAGATCCCGATAGGCATAAGATCACGCGTTTCCAAACGTATAAGCAAAGACTTTTTAGCTTGGCCAAGAAAAGACGATAGAGCATTAGTTTCCGGTTTGACTGAAAAATGAAAGGGCGGTATGCTGCGACGCTTCCTTCGCATAGGCAGGCCTTTGTACGTACGACGGTCATGAACACCGGACTTGTCATTTGACCAGGTGTTGGGGGAGCGACAGCCACTCAAGGTAGTTCTGCGTAACCTTCTGCAAGGCTCACCAAACTGTCCAGGCCAAACCTCCAAGCCGGAACCGCCTGGCTTTCTCTGTCAGGCAAGGTTGGACGACAGTTGGCGAAAAGATATTGATTGTTTTTATCTGCAAATGCCATCTCGTTAGACATGGCAGGAAGACGAGATAGTAAAACGGACCGTAAGTTCCTGCATGAATCAAAGTAAAAAGTATCGCAGCATCACCCAGAGGACAAGCATATCTACGCATTACCACCATCAACTTTCTCGGAAACTGTGCAGAAGATAACGACGTACATCAAGCAGCGATTAAAGTTGAGCGCTTAAAACTATGTGAGCATCCTTCCAGAGCTGCGTGGATACCTGTGAAAACGGCATTCGCTTGAGTATGGGGAACGAGAACAAACCTTCATTGCGCCCAGAGTCATTCTGAAAAGCTCCGAGCTGTAGGATCCAATGCAGATGCATTCTTCGAACAGGGATCTATCGTATACCTGGTTGGAAAAAAGTGGACAGAAGGTGGAATCGTGTTTGTACAGTCATCGCAAAAGGTTGGAGAGTCTAAGAAGCAGGGTCCAGAGCATCCTAAGTAGTATGCGCCGCAAAACTTCCTTCATAACAGCGTCGAGTATCTGTTGGAGATCAGCGTAAGGGAGAAAGAGGAGCAAATCAGGACGTACGAATGATCCACTTGGCGAGTTCTGCTGCAACTCGACCCCTCCCCCTCTTGATCGTCTCAGATCACATTCCCAGCCAAGGAAATGCTCATCGACCGTAAAATATCAGTAAACCGATATCAAGACTGTCCTAATCAATGAGACATTAGCAAGAAGTTGGATTTTCAGAATGAATTGAGGACGTACTCGCACACTTTTTATCTCTCACGACGACCGATACCCATGAAACGCATATGGGCAGTGTAGTAGCTCATAGCGTCGGATGGCGAATGTGATGGAGGAAAGGAAACATGATTTCCATTGCGCCAGACCCGATGCCGTGGTGCTGGGGAAAGACAATCAACATCACTGCTGAGACTGGTTCCAGCAAGTCGGAATTGACAAGACGAGGAGATCAACGGAGATGCACTGGGAGCTGGACTGATGAGGTGTTGACGCGTCTGCAGTTTTTTCACACCATCGGTCCTGGTCAAAGTCGGTACCCGGTTTACATACCCCTTGAGTGAAAGGTCTATTAGGCCGTCGATAACCCATTGCCCCTCTATTGATCAAAGGTCCACCCTGCCCGAGCATACAGATAATCGCCACGCTTCATTGCCAGGACATGCTCCAGCAATCCTTGCATTCATGCTCAGTGCGTCGGCGAAAGACTCGGCATATGCTAGCAAACGTGATTATGTCGGTGTAGGGGGTCCGTCCTTTTCTCGGAGCGTTCGAGGTAGTTGTTACTCATGTAAGCGCGGTATTGCCGTGTGACTCGAGAAGACCAGTGCACGCACTAGAACTTTACGCGATGACGAGCTCCCACATTTGCACCAGTGCCCTCGCACATGCTTGTTCCGTAGGTCATTGCAAAAGTTGATGGGCCATGACGCAACTGGGCGGGGAGGTATTGACAGCCTTGGGAGGTTCGTAATGAGCCGAGCACCTTTGAGTGCACTAACCGGTACGTACTAGACATTGTTTTTAGACAAATGTCACGGTGAGATGCCGTATAGGTCCTTACTGAATGTTGCACGCTCCCGGGGATGCTTGGGAGCCAAGCCTTCACCAAAACACTCCAGAACCTTTCGCTTGTCGCTGAAAACAAGCCGATGAGTACGCAGAGAGCTTGACATCGTAAATGGATGTACCGACACCGAAAAATGGAGTAGCAGCGATCGCATGACTGCAGTAATGGAAGGAGACTGGAATGGAGACGATGCTGATGGCCGTGGGTGGTTTGGCAGCAGCATTACTGTCGGCTGGACCCTTGAGCACATTATTCCAGATGATTACTGTCGTCATTGTCCAGTGTCGGGAACCTACTTCCTTCATACTCTCTATGCATTGACCTCTACCTCCTAGCATGGCCCTCCTTTGGTCGCTATCGATTTTCCAAATCATCGTATTTCGGTCTTGCTGTAGATAGAGATCAACACTGATCTTTGATCCTTAGGCAGATTCGAATGTTACGGAATCCCGTGTGGAACATTGATTAGCGCCTGGTTTTGTGGCGGTACGACGCTGAGCACGAAGTCGAACTGATGGTAATGGTAGACGGTCACATCAGTTGTCGTTGCTTTGGCATTAGTCACAGAACGAAATTCGAATGAGGGATTGGAGGAGAGTGTACGAGTGTGACCGCCGTGATGAATTACTGAGCACAGCCACCACGCAGATATTCAATGCCCACCGGTCCGGGCTTCGAACATAAATTCGGCCGTTCCTGATTGCAGTACTATTGTTGGTTTGATTGCGACCAAGTGTGACCAAACTTTCCGTGTTGATCCAAGCACCGGCGAGGTTGACCTCCAGTATCAAGCTCCAGTAAGCTCCGGGTGAAGTCTAGGCTGCATCAATATGCGGTGCGTGTTCGTCCAACCTTTCATTAATGCAAGGTATTCATTCAAATTTCAAGCTATTCATGAGATCAATTTGGGCCACGATGTCCTCCTACAACATTTCCAAGTACTAGCCTGAATTATTATTTAATTTTACTGGTATTATCGGCCTACCTGTCTCTCTGCCTTTCCATGTAATATTGGCCTGACCAGATCTATGCAAAGGACTGGAGGACGAGGCATACTGCAACCTTCCGGACGCTTTCAGCGGTCAAATGATCATCTAAACCACCTATACCTATTATCAGTCCTCTCATCTGGGACCCGGTTGTACTAGGTCCCCGTGATTCTAGGATGATCTTCCTGCCGTATTGACATTCTTTTCGCAGTATTCTGAGCCGCAATGAGAAGTACTTCGATGCTGAGAAGCTTTGCTTTACGTCTAATCGGCAACGAGCACTTCATAGTTGACAAACCTATCGCTAGTGGGAGTACGTGCTTTACTTGTTTTGTTGAAAATGGGATTACTCATTTCCATTTTGGCAGGAAATATAAGCTCTGTAGTTTAGACGAGATTGCGAGTAATCTAATCGTTGGCTAATTCTCAACAGAGCTTTGATGATGACTGATATGGTAAGTGGATAACATCTAGCCGTTGGTTTCGCCTCCCCATACTGATAATTTGCTCAGTATCGACTTCGTGTTCAACCCTACTTAATGTTTAAAATGTCCATCAGGTGACATGCGGGGACGACATTGAGAATCATTCCGAGCGGCCTGTACTCTCGCCACATTTTTCAGAAAAGCGACATCTCCATGCCAATATCGTCAGCATGCGCCTCAGTCTCATATCAAGCGTCAAACTAAGCAAGGCGGGAATATTATCTTCTACACACTGGGCCCGGCTCGAGCTACCACTGTCCTGAGTATTTTTCCGCTTCACCAGAATCCAAGTGCTGCAGCAGTGACACCATAGACGCCCAAATACAGGACATCATTCAGATTACATTCCCAACAAACCGATGTCACGATCGTCCTAATGAACGAGACATTAGTAAGAGGTTAGGACTACAGAATTCATTTTTTCTTGACCTACGAGTCGAGTGTTATAGTTCGTAATGCCGGATGGCCTCAAGTGAGATTATGGAACAATTTCATTCGGCCGGACCCGATGACAAGAAATCAGCGCTGCGGAAAGATACTGGGCTAGGGAAATGGCTGACTCTGGCAGCTTTGAGGATGTTGACGTTGACAATTTAAACGCTAGTATGGAGCGACCACTGAACTAAGATGCGGCGAATATCCCGCTGGGACAACATTGCCGACAGTTTCACACGACGGTCTACACACAGATCGCACGCTGTCGTCAAGTCTCAATTAATCCCACGGCGAACCCTTAGGCCCTGGTATCTTAGGCGAATTTGCAGGAACAGATGAAATATAACTAGTGGAATTATTACATGCTACACTGCCTTCCGATGAGAACTCCCTAGGGCCTGAATGTCCTGGTAAAGCATTCGAAAAGAGATGGAAGGCATGTTCGAGGTGCACCACCCATCCTGATGTCGTCTGGAGATTGGAAAGACCAGGAGATACCGGTGCCGCGGCACAACTTATCCGCCGGTTGGTTTATGTAACACTGTTGCGGCAACACTTACATTTGTACATCAGTCTGGCGTGAGGAAGCTTGAAAAGCAGCTGCAAAGCCTGCCTAATGACTAGTCACTACTGTTGCCTCTCGAACACTACGAACCACAGCTATCGTCTAGTCTGGCGCAGGGCATCAATACGTCGACGCATTAAAGTCTGGGTGTTTCCAGAGTTCAAGCCGATTTTTCGCTAGTCTTTCCTGCGTATCTGGATGGAACATGAGTCGTATGCCAGTATACTTCGTTCACAATTGATGTAAGTCGGAGGAGTCTTAAATGTAGATCAGACGTTGCTGCTGTGCCTACTGCTATATTTATCCTTTTCCCATGACCAGATCCATACAGACTCCCGACCGGCGTTAAGCTGTTATATCGATTCCAGTGCATCGACCATTGTCGCATTCAATTTAGGCAATCCAGAAAATGGTTCTGTTGAATGATATGATACGACTGCCGATGGCTTGATACCATGAAGGACAGAGGGCGATCTCACCGTGTTTTCCTCTGCATGTGCATGCACAGAGAAGAACTTCTGAATAGAGCGAATCTGAGAGAGAAGGGCATCTCACACGGGGACCATCTGCTGACCGTGATTCTTTTAATTATCTATCTTTATAATTCGTCGAATGGTGAATACAGGGACATAATGAGGAGAATCCTCAGACTTCTCACTGCAGTGATACACTGAGAAGCTTTAACAAATGCCTGCCGTGATACTGACAGAAATTATCACCGCAGGCGTTTGCTAATTACCTGTCAGTCTCGCTCGCTACACGCTTTGATCTCGTGCCTCTTGCGAGTGTGTCCAGTGATCACTCCTGGAAGGCGTTGGTGCATTGAAAGGTCCTAATCAGGAACACCGGGTCCACAGCCATAACATGACTCACCATGTGCTGTGATACGTGCCTCTTCGCCATTTTCTGGGTTCCATCTGGACAGGAAGGTAAATATTTTATTGATATTTTATTCCATCATGTGGAAGGACCTCGACCCACACCTTTCCGGAGTAATTGTCTACACCTTGCTGACTTTACTCCAACTCTCGACATCTCGAAAACGTTGAATATCAAAACACACTCAACTCTTACAATGTGACTGCCACCACCATGCTGTAATGCACAGCGCTCTGCAGCATGATTGATGTAGTCTACCCAACCCAACTTAACATGACAATGGAACGCATGCTCTTAGAAATAAGGTGTTGTAGGAGACGACCGGATTCAGACTGCCAATACCTAGGTGGATCAATATTGATCACTTAGGTAGGCATTTCAATTGACAAAATCGTCTCATTCGCGCTGAAAAGGTGAGAGAACAGATGGACTTTGGCATGTATTAGGAAACGCCACTAATACTTGTGGGGACATCAAGAAGAGAGAGACTGATCTCATTCATGGATACATCATACCATACCAAAGGATTGTGATATGAGTAACGCTTGCACTGGTGAGATGTGCTGATAAACTGATCAAAATAGAAGGCATAGGTACATATGCAACAGCCCGCGCCGGAGCTGTCGACCCAAAGAGAGAATGGGACGGTGATACTGTGGGGCAGGATATGCGGAGCAACAAACTCTCATTCGAGCTAGTTATAGGTGCGCGCAGCCACTGTAAGACCACAGAAGGAAATGCTGTCCCTCAGCTTATCTGTGCTGCTGTTGAGGATGAAACTGATGCCACAGATGCTTCATTTCAGCTGAATAGTTTTGTGAATTCAGCTGTATAATCGATCAAGGAGTCTCTCAGGAAACGCTACATAGGGAACTCAATCAATAACAATAGCATTCAGATGGATGCAGCGAATTTCCTAGAATACTGAGCTATTAATTCTCCTTGAGTATCGGACGCTTGATAGAAACATGGGGCACTGTGGCCTCAAAAAATGTACTATATATAGAAACACTGGGGAAGAGAATAGTGTTGCCGATGACTCGGCTTTTATCGGCTTAACGCTTTGAGATATTTTTATTCTGATTGGATCTATACTATTACGTGTACTTATGAATCCGCTCTTTGATAAGTAACCGGTGGAACTCCAGTCCGCCGTAAACAATCTATTGAGTATCGCCCTCATGCCTGGCTACCACGTAACACTGGGAATCATCTCCACTGCATAGGGTAAGAGCTTTCTTAGAGCTTTCATGCCTTTTTATAGATCGAAAATGATTCGTGACAAGCACGTTTTAAGTAAGTGTCAAAAACTCGTGAATATTAAGTACTTGCACCACTTCTATTAAAGAAGTGTCGAGTCAAAACGTGATGGCCGCCATTATTAGTGCCAGCAAACTAGAACGTGGGAATACACTGTTGACCATAGTTGACCCACAGGAAGTTGCGTGCTGAGGTCTGCACGGGACAGTCCTCCATTCAGTCCTACGGAAAGTACGTCTCCTGTGTCATCTGGTCATTTCGTTATAATACAAGTTTCTAGAAACCCCAGATTACAGACCGTCAGCCGGATGCAGCTTTACTAGGAATGGACCCCCAAGACAGCAATTCCCCGGTACAAATTTGTTTTTTGTACACTACATCTTCTCATCAGATTCGCTGCATAGACACCACTCGATATGCTAGAATTGCTATGCTTGGAGGAGGTAGAAAAGCGGCTTGCCCAGCAGTATGGGATGGCCTCCCTTCACGAGATCGACTCCATAGCAGTCTTGCAAGAGGCCAGAAGGCATGCTGACACACTATGGGGACGTTTTCGAAGCACGATCCTAGATGTCCTTCGGAAGACCGGCTTTTCAAATGCCAATGATGTAGAGGATTTGAATAAGCTTTATAACCTCCATCGCAAACCTCAGTTCAAGTCTCATTCCACGCTGATGCCAGACATAAGCATATACTCCTAGCTATCGACCGTCATCCTCACCCCAACTTTCGTAGGACCCCTACCACATCGGAGCCTCTCGCTTTTGGGCTGTTCTTATCGGTATTGATGCATACGAGACCAATCCCTTACGCGGTTGTGTATCTGACACTTCGTTGATAAAAAGATTCTTGATAGAGGATGCTGGGATACCAAAACATCGTATTCAATGTCTTCTTGGGTCCAAGAATCCTACCCCTGATTCCGTGATACCCTCCCGCACTAACATAGTAAACACACTCCGTGGTCTCATTGACAATCCTGATATTGAACGGGGCGATAACATCATTATCCATTACGCCGGTCACGGCACGAGCTATTACTGCTCAGAGCACTTTTCCGCACAATCTACATGCCAAACCGGTGCTTGTCCTATCGATGCTCTGTGCCCCATCAATCGAGACACTATGGACTCCGATAAGCACTGGATTCCCGACATCAGCAAAAGAGAGCTCTATACACTCTTCACCCAGATATCACACAAGAAGGGACATCATATTACATTCATTACAGACTGCTGCCACGCCAGCAGTTTTGACCGACAGGACGGAGACTCAGCAATACGCACCACACACCCAACTTTTCATTCCGATGTCCACAATATGCTACGCGCTGCAGATCAATTATTAAAACATTTTCCCCGTTACCCATCTGTATTGTTGAAGGATTGGCAGCCAGATACGGGTTCTCATGTAATTCTTGCCGCTTGTTTGGATTATCAGTATGCGAAGGAAATTGGGGGAGAGGAGGGATACGGCGGGATTTTCACCAAGACACTGGTGGATGTGCTGAAGTTGGGTGCCTGGAGGAAAGAAACGACATATGTTGGGCTGACCCATCTTCTGAACCAGTCATATACGCAGACTCCAGTGGTTGCTGGGGACCATAAATACGATTGTATTTGGTACCAGGTGTAAATGTTAGTAGGCATTGGCCTAAGCGCTATATCAAAGGGGCCCAATCTTACACCAAAGTCATGCTCAATACAATTCTTGTCAGGTCTAGTAAGGTCTCTACTACGTACGTGCAAGGTACCCTAAGTGAACATCAAGCCAACCATAGCCTAACCTGTTATCTGAACGGTTGTACCTCACATCACCATCCTTCTCGAGTCTATCTGGTGCCGGAACAGACATGTAGACCAGCCATAACTGTGGCCAAGTCACTGGTCTTTCCAAACGAGATTACCCCGGTGACTGGAGTTCTATTGTCAGTTTTCTTGGCCAGAAGAGAGCCCTTTTATGTTGCTCAGGGTTTTATCTAATCTGCTTCCACTTCTTCGAGTAGTTCGTCAATATTGCATCGATCAGCTCTCCTCCTTCCCTACCTACCTGATACTCATCCTTCTGCTGACAGTTCTCATGACGATGCTTCTGGATTTGATCTAGATCGTTTCCTACTTACTAGTGCATCCCAGACCGGCCAGCTTATGTTTTAACAGCACCTGGAGCTATGCGATTAGCTACGGTTCCGTGATAAGGCTTTGACGTGTCTGTGGTGTTGTTCTTCAGACCTTCGGTCCTGGTCAAGGCCATTTTTACCCTGACTTTTCGATATCCGTTTCTCCGTTAATCAAACAGTCCGCCCTACAAGCATCCAGGCCCCGCAGCCAACGACCAGGCCTCATTTATTCCAACGGGGATGTTCACCATGTTCAAGGAAGTCCGAGTTCATCGGCGAAAGACTCAGCATACGTTGGCATACATGATTGGACCATCGATTCACGGTGTCTACCTTCTTTTCGGAGTGGGCCATACAGTTGTTTGTTCGCATACATGTGGTCTTACCAAGTAGCTTGGCATGAATAATTGCGCGTGTTAAAACTTTGTGGGTGATTAAGTTCCCGTACTTGCATCATTGTCCTTCTCGCTTCCAAAGAGGGCTGTACGCCGTCGTCCATGTTGCACAAGCTGATGGGCCGTGGGTAGGGAAAGTATTGGCAGCCCTGTGACGTTCAATGTCTATGCGATGATGCAAGCGCTATTGAATGTCCCACAGTCATTTCATGAGTGATGACTAGACGCTTTCAGATTAATTTGACGGTGAAGGGGTCGTATACCTTACTGGTGTTCCTGGAGGGCAAAGGAACATACAATGCTTCCGAGTCAAGTCATCCAACGAAGTACACAAGGGCATTTTCCTTCTTCGCTCAAAGGACACAAACAAGGCGGGGATGCATGAAGAAAGATAGACATCACAAATGACATGCCGACAGTGGTGAGAGTGTGCACGCTGTTTCACACATATTGTAAGCTCTCGTGTCCCCCGATGCCGAAAAAGACCTATAACAGCGTCTCTCCACCAACTGTAAGAACACGGAATGCAGTGTGGCAGTGGCTGTTGGCTAGATTCATCTGGGCTATCTGTGGGTCGTGCTCCCGGCGAGATGAGAAAACAGACATCCCGGTATTGAAGCTGTAGCTCGTAAAGGATGCAATGATGTAAAAATGAGCGGCTTGTAGGAGTATTACCATGATCCATGATTATGGAGTCATCGACAGCGCCCTTGAATGGATTGTTCCAGATCAGTGCTGTCGATGTCGCCTACAACTCTGAGATTCTTACCTATTGACACCCTTTGCGGGAGATATATCTGAATCTCCGTTCCTCCTGTCGGTAGTTGGATTTCTGTAGTGCTGCAGACGGAGGTTGACATTGATCGATCATCTTCGATCTGATAACATCTAGAACTTTGGATCTAATAGGAATCCCGTGCGTAACGACGATTGGCGGTGGTATCATTATGGAAAGCGGTGCAGAGGTGGTGGCAGAGTGCAAGGAAAGATGAACTGGAGATAGCAGTCTACACAGTTACCGCCGCCTCAAGGTAACCTTGCAGCTTTCGGGTTCGACAGACACAGCCCAGCTGTCACATGTTTCACATTCTTATCAATCCGAACAGATCTGAACCACAGCCTCAAGTCAAGTGCGATCTTACTCAGTTACTTTCTGCAGCTACCGTACTTCTCGTCTCTGCATTAGGGAGATCATCAATGATTAAAATTACAGATTTTGTCGGTATGTGGTATGCGTCATCTCATATTTTCATTGCAATTTATAGACTCGATCTCAGATGTCAGTTAAGCTCGGAGATCATATACTATCCTAGGATTCGGTATAAGTATGCCAGCAATGTGCCTTCCAAACAGCACGAAAAGAAGATGTGGCCTTCTTTTTTGTGGATTTTATGGATGTATGAATGGCACAGCTTGTTCAGATGTACCCTACAAGATTCAGTGATGGCTACCTGGAGGACTCTTGGATCGAAACTCGACTCAGGAAACAAGACCGTTCGAAAGATAGTAGCTCATTAAGGACATCATATTTCTATGCATAACTAGGACTGTACACGGCTCTACTGATACCAAAGGTGTTCATATTTGCGCTCTCCAGCAACGACCGGAGTCTGGAAATAGTCCTGATTCAGATGCTCAGTCAGCCCAACATATGTCGTTTCCTTCCAGTCACCCGACTTCAAAACACTAACGAGTGTCTTGGTAAAAACCCCGCCATATCCATCCTTTCCCAAAGTCTCCTTCGCATACTGATAATCCCTACACGCCACGAGAACTACATGAGAACTCATATCTGGCACCCAATTCTTGGATAACACAGATTGAGAGTGTCTGTTTGCAGCGCATAACATGTCATCGACGTTGGAACGAAGCGTGGCATGGGTGACGCGTAGTCTTATCTCCTGATCTGGATCTCTGCTCATGCCACCGGCGTAACAACAGTCTGTGATAAACGTGATTTTATGCCCCTTGACGTGAGATATCTTTGTAAAGAGAGAGTTGAGCTCTCGGTCACTTATATCGGGTATTGGATGCCCATCTGCGTCTATGGTATCGTGGTCGATGGGGCACAGAGCCTCTATAGGACAGGCATCGCTACTGCTGCACTTGGATTCCAGTGGAGTGGAGAAATGCTCTGAACAGTGGTAGCTCGAGCTGTGTCCGGTGTAATAGATGATATTATTGCCTCGCTCAATTTCAGGGTTGTCAAAGAGACTATGGAGCAATTTGACGATGTTGGCATGAGAAGGAGTTAATGGATCGCCATGAGGAGGTTTCCGAGCGCCGAGGAGACATTGGATGCGATGTTCTGGCACACCGACGTTCTCGAGTAGGAGTTTCTTCATTGATAATGTGTCTGATACACAGCCGTGTAAAGGATTAGATGCGTATGCATCAATGCCAATGAGAATGGCCCAAAAGTGAGATGCGTCAACGTGGTAGGGGGCCTACGAATGTCAGGATGAGCATGAAGGTTGGTAGTTAATGATATACACTTACACCTCGGTTCAGAGTGGGAGATTCATATGAAATTGACAGCAAATGGCAAGGATTCAATGTGTCTTTGAGGCAGAGGTGGTAGAGCCAGTGCAATTCTTTTGCATTATCACTGTGCAGCCTGGTCTGCTAGATTTCTGTTTGAAAGGTGTTAGTTGACAGTTAATTGTGATACATCAGGAGTGTCAGTTTACATCCAGCCCATATACAGTAATTCCATCAGGATGACAAAGTGGCTTAGTAAGCTTCCCAATCTGTATCAATGATGGCATCATTAGAAAAGAGGGCAATTCCGGGAATTGAACCCGGGACCTCAAAAATAAATCCAATAATGTCACATGACTTTCTCGAGCAAGCATACTAACCACTACACCATACTGGCATTATATATATATCTTTTCATCTCTATATATACCCTCTCTCCCTTAACATTTATGACCTCATATTGATGCCCTCCCTTTGCTCCGCTCTGGTGCGCTCTTTTGCCTTTTTAGGCTCCCCAAATCAGCCCATCAATTTTGGCTGGATCCAGTGGCAGTGCCGCATTTTTGATACCCAAAATAGGGGCTATTTTCCGGTCAAAATAGCTATTGGGCTATTCTCAGGCTACTGGCTGGGCAAGGGGATGGCACTATAATCTGTATAGACATAAACAACATAAAATAGAGCCCTCTAATGATGCATAGGAGCCCTGGATAGTGGATTAAAAGGGTAATATAATGAAAATCGCATAAATATTCGCTTTTGGGGGCTGCTGCATGCATTGGATCGGCTGGAGGACTTCACCAATCGATTCCCTGACCTTGAAAACACCCAAACGACCCCTCCACAGTACTTTTGGCACACTTTATTCCTGGAGATAAACGAAAATATTCGCTTTTTAGGGTGCAGCATGCTCCAGATCGCTTTGAAAACATTACCAGTCGATTCCTATGCTATAAAAACCCTAGAATACATCCTCCTTCGTAATATAGGTCCAGTATAATACAGTATAAAAGGGGGTATTAGGGGGCATACATCGCTTATTTTGTTTTTCGCACTTCGGATGGCCTGGGGAGCATCACCAATGGATTCCCTGATATTAAAAACCCCAAAACGACTCCAGCCTTCATTTATAGGGTCTCAAAAACGACAGAAATAATGATATTACAGTTTAGGAGGAGCACATGTAATAAATCCTATTTCTGGGCTTTGGACCACTTCGGAGTTTTGTCTATTGTGTTTATTGACCTGAATAACACTCAAATGACCCCACAGGACAAAGGAAACCATCAGAAATACGTGATAAAAAGAGTAATAGGGGGATGGAGGAGACATACCTTATATTTCGCATCTCTAATAGTTAGGGAGGGTATTCTTGTTATATAACAGACTGTATATATTGTACAATGGTGTGTACGAAGCCCCATGGATATCCGAAATGTATTGAATGAGATATGAGCAGATCATTCTGTAAAACAGGAGGAGCACATCCCATATTTCGATGTTCTGCTCATTCTATGGCCTGGAGACTATCAGAATCGGATTCCTTGACCCAAAAAACAGTAGAGGCACTTATCATCCATGGTATTCAGATGTTCAAACTCCGAAGTACAAGATGTTCTCTCATTTGTTACTTATATTGTCCTGTAGCTACATATGGCTGTATGTGTTATCTGGGTAAAATGGCTCCTATGGATGATAAGTGCCTCTACTGTTTTTTGGGTCAAGGAATCCGATTCTGATAGTCTCCAGGCCATAGAATGAGCAGAACATCGAAATATGGGATGTGCTCCTCCTGTTTTACAGAATGATCTGCTCATATCTCATTCAATACATTTCGGATATCCATGGGGCTTCGTACACACCATTGTACAATATATACAGTCTGTTATATAACAAGAATACCCTCCCTAACTATTAGAGATGCGAAATATAAGGTATGTCTCCTCCATCCCCCTATTACTCTTTTTATCACGTATTTCTGATGGTTTCCTTTGTCCTGTGGGGTCATTTGAGTGTTATTCAGGTCAATAAACACAATAGACAAAACTCCGAAGTGGTCCGAAGCCCAGAAATAGGATTTATTACATGTGCTCCTCCTAAACTGTAATATCATTATTTCTGTCGTTTTTGAGACCCTATAAATGAAGGCTGGAGTCGTTTTGGGGTTTTTAATATCAGGGAATCCATTGGTGATGCTCCCCAGGCCATCCGAAGTGCGAAAAACAAAATAAGCGATGTATGCCCCCTAATACCCCCTTTTATACTGTATTATACTGGACCTATATTACGAAGGAGGATGTATTCTAGGGTTTTTATAGCATAGGAATCGACTGGTAATGTTTTCAAAGCGATCTGGAGCATGCTGCACCCTAAAAAGCGAATATTTTCGTTTATCTCCAGGAATAAAGTGTGCCAAAAGTACTGTGGAGGGGTCGTTTGGGTGTTTTCAAGGTCAGGGAATCGATTGGTGAAGTCCTCCAGCCGATCCAATGCATGCAGCAGCCCCCAAAAGCGAATATTTATGCGATTTTCATTATATTACCCTTTTAATCCACTATCCAGGGCTCCTATGCATCATTAGAGGGCTCTATTTTATGTTGTTTATGTCTATACAGATTATAGTGCCATCCCCTTGCCCAGCCAGTAGCCTGAGAATAGCCCAATAGCTATTTTGACCGGAAAATAGCCCCTATTTTGGGTATCAAAAATGCGGCACTGCCACTGGATCCAGCCAAAATTGATGGGCTGATTTGGGGAGCCTAAAAAGGCAAAAGAGCGCACCAGAGCGGAGCAAAGGGAGGGCATCAATATGAGGTCATAAATGTTAAGGGAGAGAGGGTATATATAGAGATGAAAAGATATATATATAATGCCAGTATGGTGTAGTGGTTAGTATGCTTGCTCGAGAAAGTCATGTGACATTATTGGATTTATTTTTGAGGTCCCGGGTTCAATTCCCGGAATTGCCCTCTTTTCTAATGATGCCATCATTGATACAGATTGGGAAGCTTACTAAGCCACTTTGTCATCCTGATGGAATTACTGTATATGGGCTGGATGTAAACTGACACTCCTGATGTATCACAATTAACTGTCAACTAACAGTGTTTGATGCATCAAAGTAGCAGCTACAGGTGCACTGTCTGATGTTAATGTGTGGACCCTTTGAAGGAAAACTTGGATGGCTCTTTGAAACTGTCTGCACGGTAATTTTGCACGCCTTCTGGTTTCTTGCAGGACTGTTACAGAGTCGACGTCTTCAGGAGAGGCCATCCCGAACTTCTGTGCAAGCCATTTCTCGACCTTCATCAAAGATCCTATTTCCTGAAGCTCTGGATCCATGAGTGGTACCTATGCAATATCTCCTATGAGCGGGTCGCAATATACGTAAAACACACTCATACTGGAGCATAG
Organism: Desarmillaria tabescens; assembly: GCF_030435595.1. NCBI lineage: Eukaryota > Fungi > Basidiomycota > Agaricomycetes > Agaricales > Physalacriaceae > Desarmillaria > Desarmillaria tabescens. The sequence continues at coordinate 41,085 of NW_026848414.1, forward strand.
TTGCTTTTGCAGGCGAGCCTGAGTAAGGGTGCTTTGGATGGCTGATAGTCTGAAACCTGCTGCGTGGAGAATTTCAGTATGTAAAGACCGGAGTAGACGAAGAGACACGGACCATCTGGAAGTTATCACAGGACACAGTTGTAATGATGAAGCTGTCGTTCGGCAGAAAATGTAGAGGCAGTGCAAGAGGCATGAGACCAAAGCATGTCAGCGAGACAGATAGGATGCAACGTGTGTTCGTCCCATATCATCTTGGTCCACGCTTAATGAAGCTTCTCAGTGTATCAGTCTGAGGCTTTTTCTCATCAGGTCTACTTTGCAATTCCAAATGTCACTTGGGATGATTTCAAGTGTCATCCCCCTATACCATCTTGATGGAGATTTTGCGCACTGAATGAGGGTGAACACGAAGTCAATACTAGAGCAAGTTATCAGACTATGGGGAGGTGAAAACAATGGCTAAAAGTTATTCTTTTTGTCATATGATTCAATATTGTAGTCATCAATCGAAGCTCTCCAAAATTTGACAACGATTAAAATGTAATGAATCGCTGCAGAAGCAAGGCTTCCCAGGCCTGCCAGGATAGAAAATGAGTAAGTTCCATCATCAACAAAACAAGTCAAGGATGTGCCAGCACCAGCGATGGGTTTGTCAACAATTGAGTGCTTGTTACCAATTAGACGTGAAGGAAAGCTTCTCAGCGTCAAAGTAACTCTCATTCAAGTTGAGAATACTGCGAAGAGAACCTCAACACAGTGAGATTATTCTACAATTGATAATCAAAGTCGCACGGACCCTGGTACTATTAGAGGACTGGTAATAAGTGTAGGTGATTTAGAAGAGCGGCCCATCTGGAGAGTTATAATTGCCTCATCCTCGCCAATCCTTGTATCAATCTAGTCAGACCAAGAAAAGAGGAGCGAAGGAGCACGGGCAGTCAACCATGCAGCAAAAGGGATTGGTCTGCATGTACATCTTTCTTCTCAACACGCATAGGAGTCGATTGCGAAATCACAGAGTCAGGCGAATTAGTTCCTGTTAACATACGAGTCGTCTTCCTTCCAGATACACAGGCATGCCAATAGTACCAGTAAAAATTAAAAATTCAGATGAGAAATTATTTCAAAAAGATCGATACCGGTACTTATGAGTGTGGTAAGAATAGAAATCGTGGCCCAAATTATCTCTGTAAATAACTTGAGTGATTATCTGAAAGTATGGGAGGACACGCACTGTATATCGATGTAATCTAGATTTTACCCATCGATTACCAGAACCTGATCATCCCCCACGGCGCTTCGAAGAACACAGAAAGTTTTGCTGATCACAATCAAACTAGTCAGGATGGCTGGATATAGTTGAGGGTATAGTTAGGACAAGTTCGGACTGGCGGACCTAGAATATTGGTGGGTGGCTGTGCTCAGTAGACTCGTCACAGCTCTTGTCATGCATTGTCTATGCCAATGACCCCAATCCATCTTCATGCTAATACAAGGCAACGACAATTTCTGTGACTATCTACCACTGCCACCAGTTCGACTTCGTATCCGGCGTTGCACTACCACAAATCCAGGTGGTAATCTATGTTCCATACGGGATTCCATAACTTCGAATCTACAAAAGGATCCCTGTCTATGGCAAGACCAAAATGCGACCGTTTAGAGAGTCGACGACGACGGCTACCAATAGAGGACCGTACTACGGGTCGAGGCTGATGCGTAATGGTAGGAAGGTAGTAAGCCCGACAGTGAACAACGACGACAGTAACCAATTGTTTAACAATGTCTAGTCAGAACCAGTTAACGACAATAGCGCACTCAAAGGTGCTCACCTCATCATGTCGACATCGAACATTCCAAGGCTGGCAGGCATGGCTTCCGTTTGTTCAGGCTTGTGCAATGGTCACCAGTGCAAGTGTGAGAGCTCATCATGGCATGAAATTCTGATACGAACATCGGGTTTGGGTAAATGGAATCATGCTCCTTCCCTTCCTCACATCGGCCATCCAGCACTTTGGGTTACTACACTGTCCACATGCTGCCCATGGGTATCAGAAATAAACCTGTGCGAGTGCGTCTTCAATTTATTCTGGAAATCCAACTTCTTGCTAATTCCTCGTTGATTAGGATAGTCTTGATATTGTCTTACTGATATTTTGTGGTTGATGACTGCGGGGAATGTGATCTAACATGATCAAAAGAGGGATGATCGAGTTGCAGTCAACCATTGAACCCCGCCAATCAGATCATCCGTACGTCCTGATTTGTTCATCTTTCTCTCCTACGCTGACCTGATGTATCTCCTACAGACTCTTGACCCTGTTATGAAGGAGGCTTTGCGGCACATGTTACTTCCAATACTTTGGACCCATGCTTCACAGGCTCTCCGACCTTGTCCAATCATTGTACAGACATGATTCCACCTTTTATCCGCTTTGTACGACAGGACACCATGCATTTGTACCGGATACCACAGAGCCGGCCCTCGGCATAATGAGGGAAAGAAGCCTTCAACCTTCATTGAGGGCTCGTCCCCATTCCTTATACTCAATTGAGCACCATATTCACAGGTATCTATTTAGGGAGACGCTTGCAGTATAGTCATAGGAGCCCAACTTTGATCACCGTTCCGAGAAAGTTCATAGTGGTAGTGCACAGATACGCTATAATCAGGTTGTCGTCTGTTCGGTTTCCTGGGATGTTCGGAACTTATGGTTGGTTTTAGTATCTCGTCCTCTTACTGTGTCTAACGAGATAGCATTTATAGATACAATAATATATATATATATTTGCCAGCTATTGTGCGATCGGCCGTTAATCGACTTCATCCTTCACTGAGATCAAAGCTCCAAACCAGCGCGTTATAACATCTCCTCTTGTTACTCGGGCTCGGTATTCCACATGCCCGAAATGCCATGCCTCTCCTTCCTTCCCGATGGAGCACATTACGACTATGGATAGCAGCCGTCTCTGCACAATAAATGAGGCACTATCCAGGATGAACCGTGGAGCAAGAGATGTGATCACAACCACGGGTTGGGTCACGGCATCGCGATGCATACCCAACAAGGTCACGGAAGGGTGAGACCATCCCTGAAGTGGATATTGAGCCTTTCGTGAGCCTGGGATGGACGGAGAAAGCTAGGTAATTTTTGGCTTGGAGGCTTGGCACGGACAATTTAGCAAGCCTTGTCAGAGGGTCATGCAGATACCTTGGGTGACTGTTACTCTCCCCAACACCTACTCCCTGCTCAAACCGAGCGTTCTGTTGTTAGTACTGTCGTATAAAGGCCTACCTTTGTGGAGAAAGCGCCACAGTATATCGCCCTTTCATTTTCAGTCGAACTGGAAACTAAGGCTCTATTGTTTTTTCTTCCGATGCCAAAGACCTCACTCCTGCGTATTTGAGCATTTGTTGTCGGATTACAAGCAGAAAATGCATAATCAGACGGGTGCCTCCCCTCAAAATAATCAAGAAATAAAGTAACTGTAAGTCGTAGTCATACCCTTCTCTAATATGAAAACTGATAAATGATCTCAGAAATCCTCACTTCAATTGTTCAGTACCCAGTGGTTTCGCTTTTGGGAGCATGACACATATGCAAAAGAACCAACTGGGACCAAAAAGGAGCCATGGTGACGAGACGATGGAGATTCTGATTGAGAACACCTTTAATCCCTCTTGCCTGATCACTGCGATAAGTGTCAGAATGGCTATTGTGGATGGCGCTATAAAGGTACGTGTTATTCGTTAAATATGTCCTAGTTTCTCATAGCTCCTGAAGTCTACAATTTCGCTACGATGTTCCTGTCAGTGTTAATTGATCAGCAACAATACTCTAGCAAGTTGAGCTCGACGATTAATTCCCTACTGCCCATTCCTCCAACCTGCGCCAGATTAAACAGTAGATGGACTGGTAATGGCATTGTCACAACAATCAACTTTGTCATGTATAAAATTCGGGGAAAACGGAAGAAAAGCTGGGAATCTCCAAGATAGCTTGGCTGCAGCTTCGGGGAATGAAAGGAAGAAACAGAGGGTAGGTAGTTAGATACAAGCCACAGAAAATACATTGGTTAACCAGTATCTCTAGGAATTATCGTACATAAAATAGTACTCAGGCTGACTAGGGATAGTCTCAGTCAAGTTAGCTGCGACCTCAGAAGAATCAGAGGATAGAAGTTCCGTATTCAGTTCCCTACAACGGCCGGGGTCTGGAAGGCGGTTGATTGTTCGAGAGACATCTATCCGACGTCAGAAGGTCAACCAATCCCTTGGTGAAATCCTCGTTGTTCCATCTGTTTCTCCCACCACTCTCCTCTGCAATCTGGTACTCCTGGTGCGCTGCGGCTACCACAGTTACATGAGAACCCACATCTGGCTGCCAATCCTTTGATAATACAGATTGATAGTGAGGTAGATGTTGTAGCCTTGTATCCGTGGCACATAACATGTCGTTGACATCAGAATGAGAAGTTGGGCCCATAGCACGGATTTTTGGTTCCAGCCAAGGATCCCTGTTCACGCTTCTGGCGTAACAGCAGTCAGCGATGAACTTGATCTTATGCCCCTTGGCGTATGATATTTGTCTGAAAAGAGCATCAAGCTCTCGGTCGCTGATGTCGGGTATCCAATGTCCATCAGCATCCTCAGTGTCACGATCGATGGGGCACAGAGCTTCAATGGGACAGATACCGGCGCTGCGACATGTAGATCCTGTAGCAGTGCACTGCTCTGAACAGGCATAGGTTGAGCCATGCCCAGCGTAGTAGATGATGATATTGTCGACCTGTTGGATTTTGGGGTTGTGAATGAGGTTGTAGAGCATGTTTACGATGTTGGCATGGGAAGGGGGTATGGTGTTGTCAAGGGTGGGATTATTGGACCCAAGAAGACACTCGATGCGATATTCTGGCACATCAAGCTTCTCGATTAGGAAATCCTTCATCGATAATGCATCAGATACGCAGCCGTGTAAGGGATTGGACTTGTATGCATCGATACTGATAAGGACAGCCCAAAATCGAGAGGTGTGGTATGGGGTCTATGACTGCCAGAATAAGGAAAAGGCTCGACAACTATGAATATATACTTACAGGTCTAAATCTGCTACAAGATTTCGGAAGGGTATGACGGAGGAAATGGAGCCTGCACAAGTCTTCTTCATCGACGACTTCTTGAAGGGAATCTGGACAAGCGCTGAAAATGCTTCCCCACACTAACTGAGTACATCTTGTTGCTTCTTGTCGGACTGCTGTAGAGTCAATGCATATACCTTCGTGAGCCATGTTATAGTCCTGCGCCAGCCGCCTCTCCTCCTCCTCCAAATGCCATAGTTCTGGGAAGCTTGGGTGTAGAAGTGGTGCCTATGAAGCGAATCTGATGAGATGTACACAGTAATGAGTACTCGAGTAAAACCCAAGTTGTGAGCAAGGATGTCTGTAAGCCGAGTTCCAACCACCAAGAGGGATCCGTAAGGGTGTTAACAAGCGCTGGGCATAATTAACGGGTGCATCAGCAAGTGCTAGGCGTAACTGACTGGGTTTCCGAAAAGCACTAGGCGTAGTCGGGAAGCAATTGATTGGCAAGTGCTTAGCGTAACTGATCAGAGATGCTTAGTTCACACAATTAAGTGGACTTCGAAGATGAGTAAAATTAGACTAAGATTCCAATACAATGGCAAGTACAATACTTATATACCACTAGTAAGGAATCGAGTCATTATTATTCTAGTATTTGCAAGGAGAAAGTAAGAGAAAGTAAGAGAAAATGATAGAAAATGCCAGTAAGCCGAGGTCAAGGCTGAGAAGGCCGAGAGTAGGCATGTGTTGACTCATGTGCAGACCGGAAAAGACACGAGATCCATAACAGGGGGAGCCATTCCTCTCAACTTTGTAAGGCTTCTTCACAGTCTATAGGCATGCTAGAGAGATTCTGGAATTTTCAATGCAAAGAAATGGACGATGAAGAAATATACGTACCTAGATGCTTTTGCCACTGGCAGTGGTGCTTGTAGTGTAGTACTTAGATACACTCAATGAGAGCATGTCGAAAGTCGCTGACAGGTTGCAACATGCCTTCGTACACATCCAGAACTGTGAAATCACATTCAGTATGTCTTTCCTTCTTTCCACATCGGCAATAATTTAAACCCACAATTTGAATCAAACCCATGTTTACTATGTCACCCTCTTATACCTGATCATTCACCCATGAGAATAGGATGGAAAATCCCATATGTTTGACGTATGTTGCTGAATGTACATTGTACATGACTGGGCACCAAGCCCTTGGATCCAAGCAGCTGCAGCGTTCGCTTGATGGAACTAAATGCCAGAAGTCCAACATATGTCTTTGGAAGAGCCGAAGGCACAAAACTATGACTCATTGATCGACTCCACCAGAAAATTTTTGTGAAGTGAAACAACCTTACATCATCGATCATGTAGGCCAAACGTATACCTGTAACTGATCGTCTTGAATGAGAGGCAAGTTCACGAGGTCAAACGAACACAATAACTAAACCAGTGCGAGGATGGTTCAAGGTCTCTCATCCATCAGGAACATCTAACGCATCCGAGGAGAGAGCCACAATGGTTTTTACCTTTTTCCCCCTTAATGTCAACCTCAGCTAGCAATGGCTTCAAGTTGTTATTGGCTTGTCAGGTGTCCAACATCATCACACATTTCATGTAGGGAGTTCAAACGACTCCAATCACTATGCATTCAAACCATTCTCATGTCTGCGCACTGGACGTTACATATTGCCATACCAAATGATCATCCGAGTCGCTGGCTGGCATCTGTGCAGTTTTGATACCATATATACACATGCACTGAGTGTTCTAGTAATTGAAATTAACAGATCATGCCAGCAAGGTGAAGAGGATGGAGGATGGAAAGGTGGAGGAGTGCAGGTAGGATGACCTCGCCATGATTACACCGGATAAGGCGCAGCTCATTAAATGAAAGGCTGTCATAGTAGCTTCTAAGTTTAATGCCTGTCGTCCTCAGCCTTCGTCATGAATTAGTCTCTTGTAAATGGAGTCGTCAGTGTCCTGGTCAGCAATATTCCCCATCACAAGGTGGTTGGGGCAAGGGTGACCCAACCGGGAAAAAGTGGCATCGTGATAAGGAGTGGGTACATAACAACCACAGCATTGAGGGAGCAAATGGACCTCGGATTCATGTTCCCCCATCCAAAGAATGGGGTATACACGAGTGTGAGATTGATGGGGAAGCTGGGTGGTGTGCAGGAGCCCAAGGTTTGATGGGATGCAACAGGCAGCAGCAGGGGCATCCCTATCCAGGCCATTTGGGGGCTGCCGAATGGATCAAAAGTATCTATAAAACTCATATTGCGATTAAAAGTAATGAAATATGCCTTTATTTCTGTTCAAACGAGTAGTGGGGCCAGGCAGGCAACTATGCGATAGACCGATGGTGATGGTCAGAAGACAAAAGAAGGGGTACAGCCACTCGATCACTGCGGTTTCACGGACCGGAGCAATGAAGTGATTGTGAAGTGAGCGGAAAACGATGCTGGGGATGCATCCTCTGCTCGAATCTTTCTTTGCTCTGAAGTAACAAAGACTAGTGGAATATAATACTATAATACCTCAGCATACTTTACATATGCAACAATATGCATTCTATTATGGAAAAAAGGTGTCCGATAGGGCTTCGCACTGTCACTGTATAGTACAGTTGTACGGGTGCCATCATATGGGTACCGTATCCATTCCATCTGGCAAAAGACTTTGCCCAGACATGGACGGTATATGGATATCCCATTGCCCATTAACAACCGTATAAAGACGGCCATTATACGGCGCTCAATGGCCGTGTGGGTTGTCTAAAAATAACCCTCATCAGAGCACGCTATACGTGTGTTTACCATGTGCTCAACATCATACCATGATGCGCTAGCACTGCAATCTCTTCAACACTACAGCTAGCTCTTATTTCGCTCGCTCACATGAAGCTCTATTTCTTATGGCAGGCATAAATACTTGCTCTTCCCTACTTCTGCTGCCTCTGCCCTACTCCTGTTCATCCCTTTACTACCCGCTCATGTTTCGAAATACATTGCCCACGGGTGGCCGGTGCACCTGTCAAATATGGCGAGTAATACATTTTCCCACTACTTTATGGCCATCTATATACCTGTACCGTACCGTCAGCCTAGTTCTGAGAGCCTTGACGGTACAGTATACAGACCAGCCATCGCCCATCACTGTACCGTGGCTATATGGCCATATACCATATATGGTATGGTGCAAAGCCCTAGTGTCCGATCGATTCTATGACGATCTGTCCATATATGCTTCATTATTACTTAGTTGCTGATGAGAATAGTATGGACTGATGATCTGTTGTTTTCAGGTTATTTATGAGTCTATAGCAGCACTATAATCATTTAAAGTCTATCGGTGAATGCAAGTGAGAGAACACAGTACATATGCACTAAATCGGAGAAGGACATTACTTACACAGACACCCGGATATCCTGATCCAATACAATTACTGAACGTAGTCCTATCTATCAGTATCCAGATACCAAAGGGACTTGTTTCTGTGGTCCCCGTAGACGACTGGAGTCTGGAGATGTGTGTGGTTCAGATGATGGGTGAGGTCAGTGTATGTCGTTTCCTTCCTACATTCACCCGACTTCAGAACATTAACCAGCTTCCTGGTAAAAAATCCACCCCATTCGTTTCCCCCACCACTCTCTCTCGCAGTCTGGTAATCCTGGCATGCTGTCAAAAATACATGAGAACTCGTATCTGGCCGCCAATCCTGCGATAATACGGAGTCATAGCGAGGTAGATGTTTCAGCTTATTATGTGCAGCACATAACATATCGTTGAGACTGGAATAAGATGTTGGGTTTATGGAATGGATTTCCGATTCTGGAGATGGACCTCAAGTCATGCCTCCAGCGTAGCAGCAGTCAGCAATGACTGTGATCTTATGCCCCTTGGCATAAGATATTTGTCTGAGAAGAGCATTAAGCTCTCGATCGCTGATGTCAGGTATCCAGCATCCATCATCATCCATAGTGTCATGATCGATAGGACACAGCACTTCAACAGTGGTCAGGGAACAGTTACAGGCCATACAACATCTAGATCCTGTAGCAGTGCATTTCCGCTGTGGAAATTTGTACAACGAGCCATGCTCAGCGTAGTAGATGATAAGAATATCATCCTGCTGGATTTCAGAGTTGTAAATGAGGCCATAGAGCACGTTTATGATGTTGGCGTGGGAAGGGGGTATGTGGTTGTCAGTGATGGGACTATTGGACCCAAGAAGACACTGGATGCGATGTTGTGGCACATTGAGCTTCTTGATGAGAAAATTCTTCCATCCCTTCATGTCCATTCTATGTAAAAATCCTTATAACTATAGTGGAACCACTTTTGTAATAATCCCTATAACTATAGGCCTGTCAAATTCATGTATCTGCTAGAAAGCGAAGTTATACATAGCCATGAATTTTCACATGCAATCCATTTCTTGGTCTCTCCCCACCACGTGCCCAACCAATTCCCGCCCGCTCTTGCACTCCCTATTTACGGGTATCAGTAATAAAATATTTAGTATTCACAATTAAAGCATTGTAAAACAAATAAATAAATATAAAATACTATATAATACAAAAATAAATTAACATATAGGCGGCTAGGGATGAGCTAGGGAGCGATTTAGGGATCGATGGCACTAATGAACGTCATGGCAGGCTTGTGAGAGAAAATGGAGACCACCATTGGATCCCCCATGTCTTGGAGGACATTTGACGCCCAAACGGACATCAGTGTCACTGCCGTCATTGGACATCGGTGGCCCAATCTCCATCCTGCCCTCCCACTCTCCCCCTTCCTCCCCAGTATGCTGCCCAGTCTCCCTCTACATCCCTAGCCTAAGATCCACCCTAACCCTCATCGTGCTCGAAGTCTCCTGGCTTTTCCGTTGTTGTTGTCATTGTGGTTGTCACTGTTACAGGTGCCGTCCCGCTGCATGATGAGGTCCGATATGGAAACCCTAGTGATATCCTGTGTCATCATCATGCCGCACTTGCATGTCCAATGACGATCGAGGTCGATGCGCGTGTGGGGGGGCATGGGATGGGTTGTGGCAGAATGTATGTTGTATCGGGGCAATGGCAGGTATGCATGGGTCACGTCGTCAACGTACAGTGTTGTGGTCATATCTGGCAGTGCTGCCTCGGGTGAGGGCTTATGCGTGTGGTGGGGATGAAATGGTCACTACCCAGGGATCTTGGGGCCGCTGGATATGCCAAAAAGACCTAAATTTGACATGTCAGTATAAAAAACAATTCAAACGTACCATATACCCATGACAATGGGCAAAACAGACGAGCGAGAGGGCAGGAAAGGAAGTGGATGTGGAGGAGAGGAACAGAAAATGGTGCTGCACAGCCACTTGATCACGGTACGGTTGTGCAGTCCAGAGTGATCGACCGAGCAGAATGCATCATCGGGATGCTTCCACTGCTCGATGTACACTCTCCGATGCTCCAAAGCATATCGGAATCTTGTATTATAGGTATAAGGATTGTGTATATATAATTTTTAATGCAACAGGATACCCTCATCTCATGATAATCCTCAATTTATGTTGGTTGCCCCACATTTTAGGGCACTTGTAAGCAAATACCAGTTCTATATATTTGTGCACCATCTCAATAGGTATGTTTTTCATTGAAAATGCAAGGTTATGTCTAGTATAAGTCAAAATAATGGTCCAATCCACCCTGATCTGCTTATAGTCTCACCATTATACTGTTTCATGCATAAGAAGTGAAAACAGAATCAGATGAAAGTTCACAAGCTCATTTTGTGTACTACGAGTGTTCATAATATATTCACTTCAGGGCAGATCCATATATGCATTTGTATCATTGATAATTCACACAGGAAGTCTTTTTCTCATTTGTTATATCATTATTTAGATGCACATTGTGCTGCATACTTTTGTAAAAGTTGAATTCAACAATTGTCTCACCATTATTCGCATTTATTAGTCGAATAAACATGAATTAAAGGCTAATTTATTGGCATAAAATGTAAAATCATGAAATATAGATATGACTATCATATTTTTGAGGTACAGAAAGCCCTAGGAGTATGGGATTGCAAGGGTATTCTGTCCTATGCCCCTAATTGGGGTGCATCCGGCAAATTCTGACCATGGTGAGAGGGGCATTTTCCTATAGAAAGCCTAACGGTCACGCTTCAGACATATGCCATTCTGAATTTCAAAATACCATTTATAGTAATCGGACCCAGGGAAGTGCCTTGTTAGTATGACCAATTCAATGGAACAAGATTAATCAACCATATAAGGACAAAGTACTTAGGTCTTAGGAGTAGTCACCTATACACCTCATAAGGCCAGCCTTGTATACAATTTTCTGTAGGCTCAGGAATTAAATTGTACACAATCCTGTGAGGCCTGTAGGCCTGATAAGTATACACATGTATGAGGGCCTAAATCCAACCTAAATCTGTATTTTCTCAACTATTAGGCACATTTCCCATGAGGATGGGCCAGAATTTTCCGTGGGACCTTTCATAAAAATCTATAATTAGCCTGTGAAGTCATCCCATCAATATCTGGCCGAAATCGGCTGGATGCAACCAAATGATGGCATCATAGGGGCTATTTTCCGGTCATAATAAGATTTGGGCTGGCTTCTGGTAGCTGGATGTGTCAGGAAACAGTACTAGAATGTTCATAAGCATAAATAACATAAAAGTAGACCTGCTGATGATGTATGGGGGCTTTGGAGAGTGGGTAGCATAGGTAATTTCGCAAAAATAGCTGCAATATTTGCTTTTTTGGGGTTTTTTAGGGTGATACATGCATTGTATCAACCAGGGAACTCCACCAATGAATTTCCTGACCTTTAAAACCCCAAAACGATCCCTCTATAGCACTTGTGGCACATTTTATTACCAGGATTAGACGAGCACATTAGCTTTTTAAGAGAGGATTGGGGTGCACATATGGTTTATTTTATTTTCTGAGCTTCGGATGAGACTGGGATTGTTACCAATGAATTCCTTGACCTTGAAAACACTGAAATGACTATAGGAACAATTTATCAGGCTCTAGAAATGGTAGTAATGATAATATTACAGTTTAGGAGGAGCACATATGGAAAATCACTTTTCTGTGCCTCGGAATACTTCAGAACTTCTACCAGTCTGTTAATTGACCTCAAAATACCTCGTATAACACAAGGATTTAAAGAAAACCTACAAAAATACATGTTAAAAAAGAGTAATAGGGGATGGAGGAGATATACCTTGTATCACGCATTTCTAGTGGTTGGAGAAGGTATTCCTGTTATCTATTAGACGATATATATTCTATAATCATTTGTTCAAATTTCCACATTTATCCGAAATGTATTGGAAGAGATATAAGCATATCATTCTGCAAATGATGAGGAGCACATCCCCAATTTCGATATTCTGATCATTCTATAGCTTGGGGAATGTCAGAATCGGATTCCTTGACCCAAAAATGGTATGGTCACCAATCATACATGGTTATTTTATCAAGAAAACATCTAATGGTAAGAACAAATCAGACTGCAGCAATTATCAAGGAAAGTTCATATTGTCCTTCGGAGTGTTGACACTTCGCTTCCCATGGATGATTGGTGACCCTACCATTTTTTGGGTTAGGGAATCCGATTCTGACATTCCCCAAGCTATAGAATGATCAGAATATCGAAATTGGGGATGTGCTCCTCATCATTTGCAGAATGATATGCTTATATCTCTTCCAATACATTTCGGATAAATGTGGAAATTTGAACAAATGATTATAGAATATATATCGTCTAATAGATAACAGGAATACCTTCTCCAACCACTAGAAATGCGTGATACAAGGTATATCTCCTCCATCCCCTATTACTCTTTTTTAACATGTATTTTTGTAGGTTTTCTTTAAATCCTTGTGTTATACGAGGTATTTTGAGGTCAATTAACAGACTGGTAGAAGTTCTGAAGTATTCCGAGGCACAGAAAAGTGATTTTCCATATGTGCTCCTCCTAAACTGTAATATTATCATTACTACCATTTCTAGAGCCTGATAAATTGTTCCTATAGTCATTTCAGTGTTTTCAAGGTCAAGGAATTCATTGGTAACAATCCCAGTCTCATCCGAAGCTCAGAAAATAAAATAAACCATATGTGCACCCCAATCCTCTCTTAAAAAGCTAATGTGCTCGTCTAATCCTGGTAATAAAATGTGCCACAAGTGCTATAGAGGGATCGTTTTGGGGTTTTAAAGGTCAGGAAATTCATTGGTGGAGTTCCCTGGTTGATACAATGCATGTATCACCCTAAAAAACCCCAAAAAAAGCAAATATTGCAGCTATTTTTGCGAAATTACCTATGCTACCCACTCTCCAAAGCCCCCATACATCATCAGCAGGTCTACTTTTATGTTATTTATGCTTATGAACATTCTAGTACTGTTTCCTGACACATCCAGCTACCAGAAGCCAGCCCAAATCTTATTATGACCGGAAAATAGCCCCTATGGTTACTGTTTCTTAAATTGGATGTGACTGTTACAACTGACCATCTGTTCTCAGTCATGCAATTGGTCAGCAGTGAGACCATGTGAAGGGATCAGAGGATCACATGACTCATACGTGTTCACAAAGTAGGCCAATTTATCAGTGTGAGGTGAGGGTCTTGGTGCAGACATTGTGTGACAGAAGAGATTTAAGGCTATGTTGAGGGGAAGACACATTGTGTGAATAGTAAGGTGTGTACTCACATGCAGTGTACTGATGAGATACAAATGATTATTTAAATAGTTGGAACACTCTCATGCTTTCCATGATTTGACACACAAGATAGTGAAGGCATTTGATGCATATACATTGGGGAGCAGGCCCTATGCCTGCACTATGACAGAGATTCTGTATCAGACCAGTTATATGATAATCAGATAGATATGAAAAGTTATGATGATAGGACTGATGACTCAGTCTTTTTCCATCTGGAAAATCAAGTCAAGTGCAGGTGAAAGTGGTACTCATGCATTATATTTCTTGAGATAGGAGAGGAAAACAGACCCGACATTGTGCATATTATTAATATCAATATTTCTTGCAGTGAATAATCAAATACAATTTTGGTTATATATAATATACTTTTAGTTATTATGTATATTAGTATATATGATATAATGTCTAATTATTCTAAATCCATAAGCCATTGTGTCCCAGGGGTACTCAGGTACCGATCTATTCGGAATGACATATGTCTGAGGCGCGACCGTTAGGCTTTCTCTATTTTCCTGTTTGCATATCAGTTGAATGACAGTATTTAGACTCTGTTAAGCATTTATATATCACATAAATGTATTTTAATTAAACCGAGCCTAAATAATCCATGTGCAATGCAGAATTTTACCCAGCTTTCAAAGCCGACAGAGCTGCTACCGCATTGGGAATGATATTTTCCCACAGTTTTATACATCCAGCTAAAATAGGCTGCACATGGGTCAGGAGACAATAGTAAATCATTAAATATTATTTTTCTGGGCTGCGATTTTTTTTTCGGGCCCAAGCAATGAACGCTGATCCAGTGCCCGTGGACCCTAACTTGGCAGCCATACGGCAACAGTTTCTGGACCTAGCTAGGGCTGGTGAGACTGCTACAAGGGATACGTATAATTAGGAATCAAAAAGTGATGGCATCCCTACAAGATACGTATAATTTGACATTACTATAGTTATAGGGATTTTTACAAAAGTCACTCCACTATAGTTATAGGGAATTTTTGTAGCGAATGGACACTATAGCCTCATTCTTCATCAATAAAGCGTCAGATACACAGCCCTGTAAAGGATTGGACTTGTATGCATTGATGCCGATAAGGACAGCCCAAAATTGAGATGTGCGGTGCGGGGTCTACGGCAGCCAGGATAAGCAAAAGCTTGACAACTATGAATATACACTTACAGCTGCGGTAGGCAACTGGGAGACTCTCCCAGAATCGCCAGCAATGCGCGTGGCATGGTCCCTCCGAATGCTGTCGAGCTTTATCAAATCATTTACATCTTTCTTTGACGTCGGCATTCCAATAACTTCTAGAGAAACCCCACGAACATATCCTTCTGAGGCAGCACGCTTTGTTGCTTCTTGTAGTACCACCTCAGAGTCGATACCTTGATCAGAGTTCATTCCGAAACGCCGGGCGAGCCTCTTCTCCACCCCCTCCAGATACCATAAATCCTGAAGGTTTGCGCATGGAAATAGTGCCTGTGTAGTGAACCTGATGAGAGAGGTGCTGTGTTCGCAAGCCAAACTTACCGAATGGCGGCTTTGAGTGGGCATTTGTGGTAAGGATATTTTGGGATGACTGATAATCTGGAAAGTGGTGCGTCAACCTTCATCTCAAACTGAGTAAGAGATAATAGATGAAGAAAAGACATACACCCTGGATGTTGTACGCTGAGGACAGAATTCCAGTAGCGAGGATGTTTTTGTTACACGGTTTGTCTTTAAAACAACGGGGCATGTAGGCGAAGCATGTTAGTCTCACCGAGAAGATACAACATGCCCCTGCTGACTCCAGGTAAAAGACTGCGAGGGTTGAGACTCAACTGACAGTGACTCGTCATCACGCATTTCAATGCGTGGGGAGTCCAATTCCGAGTCCTATATGTATATATAGGTATTCGGTCTTTATACCAACCTGGACGCCCTTTTTTGATCGTCCAACATGGGAATTGCCATCCGATTCTCCCTGGGCTATCTGTGGGAAATTTTCGTCAACATTCATCATTTTCGTGGGATTTCTTTTCCTTTTTCTTTCCTGTGCTTCTGCTGTCGTCTTATTCAACCTGCCTATTCATCTCATTTGCCTTTTGCACTCTTGTATTATAGTTACATTATTTTGTCTTCTATCCCCCCCGACCCTTCACCCGTTTCCCGTCTTTTTTATTGCTCGCCTCTTCGTGTTCATCCTCTTCCATAAAATATATCTTGCGCTTAAAACCTCGACTCCCTTGTCCTTCCGTTGTTGCTTTGCCTCCTGCAGATGCCACCTTCACTCTGACTGCCGCCCTTTTCTTTGTGTGGACAGAGTAGGTGCATGCGTTCCGTTTTTTTGTAATAAATTTGGTGATGCGAGTGGTATAAGTGATTAACATTACGACGGCTGACTGTTAAATAACTTGTCACTTACCTGTGTGAAGTCGCTGTCTATAAGAGCCACCGCCCTCAGGATTGGCTTGATATGGTGCTTCCTCTTTTTCCCTCTTATGACAGCCAACGTGACTTGTACCTTGACTATGTCGCCTGCCCTGAACAGCTGCGGTTTCGCTCAGACATATCTGTGTTACGCGACATCGTTCAGTCATTTGCATCACCTCCGTGTTTGCTTTTCTCACCTTCTTTTGCCTCCGTCGTCTACGTTGCTCCTGAAGTAGCATACTACGTTCTCTTCGGTGTGAACTAAGCCCAGTCATACGAGTTGCTGCAGCGCTCCATTGGGATCTACTTCCTTCGATATCGGCATTACCTCCTCGCTTTCTCCCTCTATAATTCTCCTGAAGTATCGGTTGGTAGACTCCATTGCGTCGAAACTGTGGTACGTGGTTGGTCTCCATTGTTCTAGCGCCTCTTGCTTGAACTCCCTTTCCACCATCAGGCTCACCTCTTTCGGTTCCTCCATCGCCTCCTTGAAATATCTTGACCCTAATCCCATAATTGTTATTTTTTGCGATAGCGTGCTTGGCTTGTCCGATAATGACCTTGACCTTGTCAGTGACCAAACCCTTCTGCTTTCAATCTGACCAACTTGTACTCACTTTCGAACTTTGAACAGGGGGGGTAGGTCTAGGCCGCATATGATCCCGTTAGCGGTGAATCTCCTTCCCTTCGTTCGTACTCTTGAGTATGCGCCATACGTGACCCGTTCCATCGTCTTCGAGTGATACTTTCTGCATGGACCGGTTCTGCGTGTTTTAGTTCATATTGAATACCTGTTTTATGGTACGTATTGTTGATACCTTGGTTATTGCACAAAGATGGTACTCATTTTTTTGGGCGCTTTCTGCCGTGTATATTTCCAGTGCTTCTCCTTATTTTCTGTATCAGAAACATTGTAAACCTTGGAAATGTATGCACGTACTTGCTTTATCCACATCGTAGAATTCGTTCATTCTACAAGTCTTTTTGTCGGGTTTGGATTGTTCTCTGGTTACGGTTACGAGCGACCACGCTTGGTTGCGACTTGAACTGTCCCATTCAGATCTTCATTTTCGCCTTTCGCCTGTGCACCGTTGGTGTGATCGTTCATGTGTGTAAAGAAGAACCGGTTCGTCTTTGTGGGTCGAATTTTCGCACTTCTCTGTCTGTCAGTATGTATCATGTGATTGATTACACATCCACATCACATGTTTGTGCAAAGGTATCATTTTTATTTTTGGCAACCTGTCCTCTTGATCACCCACTGTGTGTCCCTTCTTAATGGGCCGTTCGATTGTGGGGATGGATATCCTCACCCCATGTCTTTTTCGCCCTATCGTGCTTTATTATCCTCGTGCTCATCATTTCTGTACTTTCTCTCGATATGCCTCCTCATCCTACATAGCGAACATTCCTGTTCGCTGCCCTTCTCCACTGTTAATAATTGTTCCTTTTCTTTTGTGACTAGACGTTCTCGCAAAATAAAAGAGAGGTCCCCCTCAGTAGAACTTCTCAATGCTGTTGAAGTTGCACCTCCCATCGACAAGGTTCCCGAAACAATTCTGTCCCCTCGCAAAAGGGTCAAGCCTACGCCTGTCGGAAGGTCCGCCACCCTCGATAGGTGTGGTCTACTTCATCTTCCTTGGTATGCGTGCTGATGATATTGAAGGCCTGTTCGATTGTCTATTCAGAGTGCTCAC
Source organism: Desarmillaria tabescens (assembly GCF_030435595.1). Lineage (NCBI taxonomy): Eukaryota > Fungi > Basidiomycota > Agaricomycetes > Agaricales > Physalacriaceae > Desarmillaria > Desarmillaria tabescens. The sequence goes on from NW_026848414.1 coordinate 59,040, forward strand.
TCTGCGGGGTATGTCCTGTCTTTGACTGTCTGCTTTCTTGTATGAATTTCGATCCTCTGTGCTAGTAGCAATGTTCATTCCACTTGTTCTTATCGTGCTCCCAAAGAGTTGTTGCCACCGGTGTCTATTACATGCATGGTTATATTTGTTGGATTTGTGTCGTATGCTGACTTTCGTATACGTTGCGTTGAACAGTTCTCACCAGAGTAGGTCGTCCGCTCCTGTACGACGTGCTTCCATGTCTATCGGTGACGTTTCCAGTGATGAGATAGACTCTGTCGTGGCGAGGTCGGATGTCGATGCCGATATGCCTGATGCCGTTCGCAATTGTGTATCAGATATTATTCCTGCGGCATCACTCCTTCGAGGATGCAGATTAAGCAAACTATATCGCAGTATTTGTCTTCGACTCAGCAATATCCGTCGAGAATAACATGTACCGAATGTGGATCCTCCACGCACAAAATAGAGCGTTATCACATATCCCCTGATATAATTCCTGTGTACATTGAAGGATCGTCTACCACACCGGACATTTATTTTACGTTGAATGTAAATGGAGAAGATGTGGGTTACATGTTAGCCGGTGTCATATATTTTGGAAATGCACATTTTACAGCCAGGTTTATAGATAACACGGGAAATGTATGGTTTAACGATGGTTATGTCAATGGGAGAAAATCGATCCTAGAAGGTGAAATGATTCACATCGACTTTTCAATTTCACCTGATGAGAGGGAGGGAGCCTGTGATGGCAATATACAGGAAAAACTGACTACATTCCGCATTGTAAAACAACGTGGACAGGGGGGACGTACTTGGTACAGGACTCGGATAATGCCACTCGAATGCGATGGCCATCAAATGCTAGTCATTACTAGCTGCTTCCTATGAATCTTCAGTGGCACAGAGATCCTGTCACCTTCTGGACGTTTTACTGTACCAAATTACCACCTAAATCGAGAATCGTTGCGCCAAACGAAGTGCTAGGGACTGAATCGATGTGACTGCCGGCAATGCGAAACGTGCGGAGGGTTCGAAAGGCCGGAAGACTACAAATAGAGTCTAATATAATGTTTGTGTTCCCCTTCACACCATTCACCCATGGAAAGAGATCCTAAGCGCCTCCATGTACATTCCAACTATCTTTTTTTTGTAAGGGTCATTTGGAACCTGAATGGGGTGGTGGGGGTGATGAAGCGTACTGTGATGATTTATTCGCGCCTAATTACTAATAATACATGCTTAATAGTTGAATCTTGATGAACTCGTTCCCCGTGAAGGCGCTCCTTTGTGACATTTTTTATCGACAACGGAATCACTCATTTCGACTTTAGAGAGGAATAATGTGGCCCTGAAACGACCGCCACAAATAGATAAAGGAGCGAGAAGCCTTTACTTTTTGGTTAATGTCCGTCAGAACTTCAGCGTCAGTGGTACCTGTTTCACCACAGTGATGGAAACTTTTAGGATGCGGACTGACGAAAATTCCAGGGCATTGATAGGTCGAGAAGCACCCACTTGGTAGGCGCCGCACGTTTGTTGAACCCACTGCCCTGATGGTCCCTCCTCATTTACCTTTCTCGAAAGGACGCAGCTTATGGGGGTTTCGCACAATGTATTGTGACCGTTGATGCGGCTAGCAAGTAAATTGGCTTCCTCGATTTCCCATTATCCGTACCCATGTTCGTCTTCACAGCTCATGAGTGATGACAGTCCTAGGTTAAAAACCTCTTGAATGCCTTGCCAGCGAGCCCATGGCACTGACGGCGGGTGGCATACGTGATCTGATTCGAGGACGGGGGAACTGTGATGAGAAATACTGGAGTTGTCGTCAAATTCCCTACCACGCTTGGGGAAGGGCCATCGGAATGCTACAAACAAATGATTAGGAACGGAACAGCGATACAAGAGCGTGAAATGTGATTCACATGTAGCACTGGTATGCGTATTGATGAGGTCGCTCAATGTATCGAAGGACTTGATACAAGTCTTGCGGGGGTATTCTCTGTGTTCCTTGTGGGGAGTATCAGCGTCTTCTCACGATATCGGAGACTGGAGGAGACTTGCAGTGAAACGGTGGAAGGTATGCGATTGGCATGGGAGAGACGCGGATGATGACTGGTGTTTGAGTGAGGTGAAAGGGTCAGATTGAAGTACATTGAAAGTGTAACGTACATTTCTGTTGGACGATGGCATATCTTGAGTGTGAGAAGGCATTAGCATCGGTAAGGCACATCACCAATCTGGCAGAGCGCGCGGTGGGTGTTCTGGGAATATATTGTGGGTGGTGGGAGGAGCAGAGACGGAAATGGGCATATGAGGTGCTTCGGGAAAAATGAACGCATCCCAAATCAGTTGTCATCCCATATCCGCCCAATCTGTCCTTCAAGTCAGTGTGAACCTCTAAGACTGAATAGAAGAGAGGAATCTGAAGGATAGCTGGATCAGCAAGGAAGACACAAGTGGCGGGAAAAAAACATACATTTAAAGAGTGCTATGCTTACCCCACTGTTACATCTACAGTGGCCTTTATTCGCAAAAGTCAGGTCTCTGTCCAATACGCTGTTGTCTCTATCGCGATCATCATCAAGCTCCTGGATGTTTGTTTATTTCCAGACACGTCTGTACTCCTGAACAGCGGCTGATAGTCGACAACATTGAGTATTCATGGTCATGTTTGCATGGCGAGTGAGTGACGGTTGTACCAGATCAACGTTACGTGTGGAGTATGAGAAGCTACGGAGCCACTAGACTAGCACTAGATGTGCAAGAACATAAGATAAACAGATTAGCACTGGAAAGCAAGAATATACCTTTGTCCCATGGAGCTCTGATATATCGGTGAGCGGAAGGATGCCACATGCAGTAAGGGAATTAAATTGGAAAGAAAAAGACGCCCAAAAAGATTGGGAAGGCTCGCGTCGACATGGGATGTTGTGCACAAACAATTTCATGCTAATTTCGGCAAAAGCCATGATTCCCATTTTCAGGAGGTTCGTCCGGGTCGGACTCGAAGTTCGGATGCATTTGTCACCACAATCTCGTGCACAAATGTACCTCGACCTGTGAACCGCGTGCTAGTCATTACCAGCGCCTGGCTATGATGGACGTCCGTCATTTGAAATAAAGTTAGACCCTCGCTTGATATCACTGCGAAGTATGTGCTGGCAGACTGACAAAGATTGTATTAAGCATACTGAATGCCTCGCATTGCAACACCTAGACCGTGGCTATGCCTTCTACACCTGGTACCAAATACGATCATATTTATGGTCCCCAGCAACCACCGGAGTCTGCGTATATGACTGGTTCAGAAGATGGGTCAGCCCAACATATGTCGTTTCTTTCCTCCAGGCACCCGACTTCAGCACATCCACCAGTGTCTTGGTGAAAATCCCGCCGTATCCCTCCTCTCCCCCAATTTCCTTCGCATACTGATAATCCAAACAAGCGGCAAGAATTACATGAGAACCCGTATCTGGCTGCCAATCCTTCAACAATACAGATGGGTAACGGGGAAAATGTTTTAATAATTGATCTGCAGCGCGTAGCATATTGTGGACATCGGAATGAAAAGTTGGGTGTGTGGTGCGTATTGCTGAGTCTCCGTCCTGTCGGTCAAAACTGCTGGCGTGGCAGCAGTCTGTAATGAATGTAATATGATGTCCCTTCTTGTGTGATATCTGGGTGAAGAGTGTATAGAGCTCTCTTTCGCTGATGTCGGGAATCCAGTGCTTATCGGAGTCCATAGTGTCTCGATCGATGGGGCACAGAGCATCGATAGGACAAGCACCGGTTTGGCATGTAGATTGTGCGGAAAAGTGCTCTGAGCAGTAATAGCTCGCGCCGTGACCGGCGTAATGGATAATGATGTTATCGCCCCGTTCAATATCAGGGTTGTCAATGAGACCACGGAGTGTTTTCATGATGTTAGTGCGAGAGGGTATCGATGGATCATCTGGAGGGGTAGGATTATGAGAGCCGAGGAGGCACTGGATACGATTTTCAGATACGCCGACGTCTTCGATCAGCGATTTCTTCATTAACAGTGCATCTTCAACACAGCCGCGCAGGGGATTAGATTCGTATGCATCGATGCCGATGAGAACAGCCCAAAAACGAGGCATGCCAACGTGGTGCGGGATCTAGGACAATTGATATGAGCAACAAGGGACTTATGTTCGGGACATTTATGCTTACAGCTGGGGCCAGGGTAGGCTGAGAATTGGGTGCCGCAAGGTTACGACGAAGGTCGCAAAGCCGATTCAGTTGCTTTACATCATCGTTACCTGGTACCAATAAGTTGGATGTTCGAAGGAAGCCCAAGACAGCGCTGCAAAAACGTGCCCATGGTGATTTAGCTCTCCTTCGTGCTTCTTGCAAAACCTTCTCGGAGTCGACGCCTTCAGGAGAGACCATCCCAAACGTCTGTGCGAGCCGCCTCTCCACCTCTTCCAAAAGGCGTATTTCCTCCATGTCCGGATGTTGAACCGGCGTCTAGGTAGTTAATCTGATGAGAGGGAGCTACAGCATCTATAATCATAATATAGGCTCGTACGGGAGGTGGGCTTTCTTGGGGGGCCAGTCCTGGTGAGGCCGAACGTCGACGGCCCGAAATGTGGTGCGTCTGCAAATTACGCTATCGTCAGGAATGGAACAAATGACGACAAGAGACCCACGGTTCGAACGAGTGAGCGGAATGACATCTTAGTCATTGTAGAGCAATTCACGGGGATTGAGCGGGAACGCAGAGGTCTGCGTGCAGCTTCGTGTGGTTTAAAATGCTCCCTGGCTTCCACGTTGCCTTTGCCGATAATACGCTATATCTGCCGTTCGCCCCGTAGTCTGCGCATCTTCTCACGAAAGATTACCTATTTTTGAGGGAAAATCGCTGTACCCACCACAATTTATCTGCTTTGTTAGCACACTGGTTTCTCATGCTCTGTACCTGAGTGAGTCAGAATCAGTGTCAGGTGGCCGCCGCAGATGGAGATAAAATTCTTAGGAGTCGACTAGCAATTTCCCCGATCTGTCGTTATCCGCAATTATTTCGTAGTAAAGTTCAAGTTTACTACGTAACCTTTGAGTATAATCTGGTTTAAAGCCGCTAGCAGACTTCACTGTGCCGCGTTGCCAAGCAGACCACTAACTAAGAAGGTCAGCAAAATGAAGATGGACTGAATAATTCACACAACTTACAAATGGAAGTGTATCATTGCTGGTTGGCGGCTTTTTGAGTCTAAAATTTCGTTTTTGACCGTCTTCTTAAATTCTATAATATGGGATCTAGAAAATATGACGAGAGAATTGTCTTTCGTACTACTCTGCGCACCAATGAGAGCCTACTCTTAATGAAGAAAAAGCGGCTTCCATTGCTGGGACTCGTTCCTACTTCTCTGAGCGATCCGTCCGAGAGATTTTTGCAAAAAAGAGGTACAAAAATAATCTCGACATACCGTTCACCGGTCCATGCAGAACGGTGTCTAACAGAACCAGCATAGCCTCAGCAATATCCAGTCGCCGGTATAGGTTGATTTACAGGATTTGTGACCGAACGTCGCGTCGAGTGCGCTCTTGAGTTGTGCCCTTGGCAGCGAGCTTCCTTCGGCGAATACGCTGTAAGATCGGGTACGCATGCACTCATAAGTAATGTGAGTAGAGGATCATAGCTTGACATGTTGGTGAGAGATAAGAATGAAAAAAGGAGTGAGTGATTGGTGAATGACCACGCTGGGCACTTGGACAAATTCCCTGTCAGTGCCTTGGCGCGTCGGCGACATGTAAGCTGGGACAGCCTGAAGAGGGAACATGTAGTTAGTTTTTTGTACTGTACGCCACGGTCGTCTCTACAGTGGACCATGTCGTGCAGTATGATGATGATGGTGGTGGTGGTAGTGGCGGTAATTTTTAGCGGGTATCTTACGCAAAACGTGGGACTACGTGGACATATATTTGCCGTATCGGCCATAACTGATCTTGCCAACTTACCATCCATCCACTCCGCCTTTTTCCGGATAACCTCCGCTTTCAGTCACAAAGGAACCCTGTGTGTGTATTTACTTGGTATCAGAATAGTGTTCACTGACCCAGTTTGTTTGGGTTCGAAGACGCTGCCAGCATCGCAACCAAGCTCTAGCGGGATGCCGATGCAGCCAGTAGTTTGCAGGCCGGAGAACACTATCCTCTGAAAAGCACTCTTTGACTAGTCAAGCAGATTCCGAAAGAATATATACATTATCTCAAACGCGCTGGTGCCAGGCACTTTCAACAGCTATCGACACCCGACGCAGCTGGTAAGCCTTGGCTGCCGGTACTACGAGGGAATATGATCATCTCTGAGGAGCCTGAGGAAGAATGATGACCTATTTCTACCATCAGTCACCGTCTCTCACGCACTTGCGGATGCAGTTCTCGTTATATCAGAAGCAAACGAAATCATAAGCGACTGGCAACACGACCATCGCCATGTACACAAGAAGATCAAGACGTTCTATGAGCCTGACCTGACTAGGCGCAGGTCGTGGAACACGCCAAGATGGTATATGATACTGTTTTTAGTTCATTATTCGACAGACGGTGCTTTGGAAGCGAATGAAGGAGTTCGTGTAGCCGTTTCGCCTAATTTGTGTTGTTTACGCTATTGGACAGGAGGACGAGGAAAGTTCCCTTTGCAGGACCGATATACTTGGTTCTATCCTGATCGTATTCATTTGTGTCTTTCATACTCCTTTTCGTCGAGTCGATGCGTGCTTCTCGCAGTTATTTGATTTCGCGTTCATCCCTTGAAGCTATCCACCATTCTCATTTCACACTAGTCACCCATGGTGATTCCAATGTCCGTTTATTTAGTATCTACTCATCTAATTTTACCTTCTATATATCATTCGCCATCAATTCACCACCTTGGTTTCAATGCCATAGTCGAGAAAGGTTTCCTGGTTCCTGAGTCCTGCACGATGTATACCTCGCTTCATACCAGATGCTGGTTGATCGGCCACAAGTCGAACTTCACCTGCCTCAATTGCGCCCTTAGAACTCCCCCTGGTTCTAAATCTGCATCAACACGGGGTGACTTTCGTATAGTCTTCAATGCCCATGTCTTCCCATCGCTCATCTCCGAATCTTCCTCCTCAAAGAATGTTCCTATGAAAGCTGCGGAGATCGATACTCTCATGTATCTAGCGCCATCGCAGAGGGCCTTGACAGTTTCACCTTCCTCCTCTTCTCGGCCTCCGCACGACCTGATTTATGAAAGGAGAACTCAGGTCGCTGTTCGTGTTGTTAGTCCAATACTAATAGACTGCCAAGAAGGTTCTACTACGGCATTCGACAATATGAAAGGTATCGAGGGATAAAATGGTGGAGGAGCACAAGTAAGATGAACCCGTCGTGTTGGCCTTCTCTTCACTTCTTTCCTATTCATGTACAGAAGGAGAGTCGACGTGTTGTGGCAGAGCGGATATGAGAAAGCCTGAGAAGAGTTGGCATGGGAATCAGTAAGCTCTGGAATAGAATGATACGCGTGTTGAAGAATTCCACCAAAGAAGTTTCGCTTCGCGCTTAACTGGTGGCTCGAAGTGCCGACAAAAATAGACCATAGGATAAAGCCCTCTTGTTACTTCGTCTGCTTGCGAAGCTACCTCAGAGCTAATTAAATAATTTCTATCAGGGCCGAAATGAGGGATCTCATTGACAACAACAAAACTACTAAGCAAGGACATACTGCATTTAAGAAAACGTTCATTAACTATCAAGAGCGCGGCTTCGATAAGTGCTTGACGCTCAGTGATATGATGGAAGGATAACTTTAAACCGCTAGTTTCGTTTCGCCGTAGATGGAATTCTTTTCATGCATCGGATACAATATCCATAAGAGCGAGGGTTGAACCAGGGACTTTTCGGTCCGGGGCAACAATGTTTTCCGGGCGTTATTGAAATGAGCGTTGCAAGGACCGGGAATATTAGCATCTACATGTTGTCGTGTTGCAGATCTGTGCCAGGAGGCTAACTAGTCTTCTGGCCTCGGGGATGTATCTTGAAAGTACTTGCCAATGAAAGGGTTGAAACCAGTGCTGGCACCCGACAAGTTCGATCTCTACCGTCATACATGACGTCGCGAAAGTTAAACTCATAGATTCGTGTAGGCCCAGGACTCTTCGAAGACAAACAGAAGGTGCATGACCCTCCGACTGAATGCCTGGGTAAAAGAGAACTTTAATTCCCGATGTCAGTGGGGGGAAAGGCACAATGGACCCTCATCAAGCGTAAGTATAGCATAGAAGACCTTTTTGCGTGTCTAACACGTCGCCAACCTACATTGCGGGCATCAGAAGAATCCTCAGAACGAGTAATCCAGAACGTACCATCGCATTAGGGAGGATATCAAAAAGGTACAACACCGTGTCTTTGTTGGTTTCCTGGTAACGAACAGTTTAGAAAATGTTCTACCCGAAATCCAGGTAGGACGTACAACATAACCAGTATCAGGTTCTTTCTGTGTCTCATACCCTATTCCTTCAAGGTCGTTGATACGAGTCTCGTTGTCGCCCTGCCACCTCCACCACATCTGCAAGAAATAATCCATATTAGCCCAGCTGGAGTGGAAAACAGCAAACACTAGAGGGTACGCACGTAATCCACATAACCATGGTGCATCCAGAAGATAGGGTCATTAGGCGACGTCTGTACATCGAATACCTATCAAGAAGCAGAGATAAAATTCACCGATGTAGACAAAGAAGGTCACCCACCTCTCCTCCAATACCGATATGTCCGGCTGCATGAAGGCCAGCAAACATCGTATCCTTGAACGTCGCAAATGTGTCTAGTTCAAGTAGATTTTCCACGAATATCTGTCCTGCCTGGAGTGACCACGTCACATTCTCCTGCCGTGTAATCATATGGTTCGTATTCGTCGATCCAGGTCCAAGATACCGTGTGAGGTTAGCAAAAGGGCCATCAACGACGACCCAGTCGTTTGCCTCGGTGCCTTCCCCACCAAAGTCGACCACGACGGGGGAGGTAGTGAATGAACCGGCGTCGACGACCTCATTCTAGTAAGAGATCTGAAAGTCGTAAACAGAAGGGCTATATTTAATCGATGGTTGGCAATGGGGGAAACGCCTGCACTTACCGGACCAATATATCCACACTCTGAACGTAAGAGTGTTTTCGTGAGCATGGACGAAGTAGCGATGAACCTGCAATATAAAGTTAGATTGTCGATTAAGGAGCCAGGAACGAAAATTTGTACATGTAAGAATCTACGAAAGAGACCACAAAATCCTACGGATAAGTGAGAGTAATGATCATTAATAATAAGCCACTGACTGTCCGGTTACATGCCAACGATCGTTGCCGCCTAACAAATCACTTTGTTCAGAATGGACACCGACCTAATCAGATAAAGACAAGTTAAAATATCCCCAAAGAAGCATACTATGAGCTAAGACTAACCAAGTCATCGTAGCGCGAAACGACATCTGGAATGTTAGTTTGGGCTGGGGCAGCAAGGAGGCAAAGTTCTGCCGCGAAATAAGCGTCTTTCTCCTCTTGTGTTAAAGTGTTCCTGCATGAAGCGTTGAGAGTGTACTAGTGGCAAGAAAGCAATAGTTACCATTCTACGCGAGTAGATGGCTCTGTACAGCCTGACCGTTGACTCGAACTCGAAGCTCTCGGGAGTATTGCTAGTGTGCCAGTTAACTGGACGGCAGCAAAGGCCAACGCGAAGAATCTGAAAAATGCCGTATGCATGCTAATTTCAGACGAAGCGAAGAGACAAAGGCGACGAGGAAGAACTCGACTGGTGTACTTCTCATTTGAGAGAGGTAACGTTTATATTTCCTTCTTTGCGGACGTTCACTTCCGTAACTTGTCAGCAGGTAAGTGTCATGACGCACAAATAGCACGTAAAGCTCCAAGTTCGAGTCCATTTGGTTTGTACGTCGAAGTCTGGGAACATTCTTTGTCGGTTATCGACTCCCGTGATTTATCATGACGACATGTTCTCTCTCGTCATGATGGTCGGCTAGATGTTCGACCTTCCAGTTCGACGATAGTCGCCTCAACTTGAAACTTGGATTTTTATTTTTAAGGTAATACAAGTTCTGGCCTTGAATGACAGAGATTAGACAGCGAGAAAGAAGGCTAGACTATGTAAGGGACATTACTAAGATATGCATGTTCAAATTACGGAAGGTGAATTTGCAGTTGATGGTCCATGGTACGGTCGACTTCATATTGTGTCCAACACCCGTCAGTGACTGAAATAGGGAAGTTCTCAGCAGGGACAAGCTGTTCCGAGTCCTATGAATATAGGTTTTTTCGGTCTTTATACCATCCTGGGATCCGATTTTTGATCGTCCAACACGGCGTTTGCCGCCGCATTCTACCTGACCTCTTCGTGGGAATTTTTCGTATCGTCCATCATTTTCCTGTGACTTTGCTTCCTTTTTGGAATCCAGTCTTTTACGTTCTCTCCGACTTATGATACTATAGGTTCGCGATGCCATGGGCGATTATGTGTTTTTTGGCGCTTTCTATGGAGCAATTTTAATGGTTTGCAGAATAAAAACCCTATTGCTTGAGTGATGCACGTAAATTGAGAGATACGTTGGAGATACGTTGATTTTGTCTTTACATATTGTGTCATTTTCAATGTCCTCTCTGCCGTCCTTCAGCTAATTGCAGCGGGAGCTTGTTTTCTCGTCGGCAAGTGGTGGCCAGCAATGTCGGACTTACAATTTGACTTTGACATATGCTATGATGCAATGTGGCATATAGTGATTTTTTTGACACTTGCACCTTGGCCACCTTCCGATGCTTGGTCTACTCAATGGAATCCCCAAGGATATTTCTCTTAGTGTTGGAAGATTTTTTTGGACATACATTTGTTTTATTATTTTTATTACGAAACGGAGCACAGGCTAAAGCTACGGAAAATCTTTATCGAAAATAAGGAATCAAACTCCGTACACGATCGACCAGTATTTGATGTCGACCCAGCAATATCCTTCTAGGATAATATGCAGAGAATATGAAGGTCCCACCCATAAAACAGAGCAGTACAACTTGTGTTCCGAACTTCTTCCAGTTTACATTGAAGGTATAGATACCGAGCCAGACCAGACATTCTCGATGCAAGTAGCAGGCAAATCTGCTGGGTACTGCTTGACAGGGGTGATATACTATGGTACAGCACACTTTACAGCTAGATATGTGGACAGAACAGGGACCGTGTGGTTCAACGACGGATACATCAATGGTAGAACTTCTAATAAAGAAGGCGATATCACAGACTTGGATATGAAAATGTCTACCGATGGGAGAAAACCTGTACTGGCTGTATACAGGTGGACTTGAGCACAGGGTATTACACGTCTGATAAGTTATGATGGATCAAGAAGGGCGCAGGTAAGGAAAATATTCTAACTATGGACCTTGTCTCTCTTCTCATATCATGTAACATATTATGGATAAATAAAGCAGACGGAGAGCATAGGACTCGGATCCTGCCACTCGGATGTGATGGCCATCAAATGCTAGTTCCTACCGAAAGGCCGCTAACTAACCAGAATATGCATTGAACTATTACGTCGATGGTGGCTTTGTTCTCTAACCTTACGTCAACGGTTTCGTTTTGCCGCAGAGATGATAATCTACTATCCCGCTGTCGACCTTCAAGTTATCCATCGGATGCACTAACCATCAGAATGGCGCATGGAGTCCCACGTATCTGGGATGGCGAACTGAGAGGGATGGTACTCCACCGCAAGCCAAATAGAGAAGAGTTGGGATCCTTCACGCTGGTGTCATGTGTGAGGTGCGGCAGCGGTCAGGACAATGTTCGCTTAGGCTACCTTGCATGTATCACGGTAGAATAAGTGCTAGGCTTGTCAAGGATGATTTTACTTCAACAAGCATAACTCTCGCGGTAGGCCAAAACCTAGCCTTCTACACCGAATACCAAACGCGATCATAAATATGAACTCCACCAACAACCGAAGTCTGAGAATATGACTGATTCAGAAGGTTGGTGAGTCCGACATACGTCGTTTCCTTCTTCCAGTCGTCCGACATCAGAACACGAACAAGTATCTCGGTGAAGATCCCACCATACCCCTCCTGTCCTTCCGTCTCCTTCGCAATCTGGTAATCTCGACACGCCGTCAGATATACATGAGATTCCACATTTGGCCGCCAATCCTTTGTTAGCACAGATTGATAGCCAGGAAGATGTCCCAGTCTTTCATTCGCCGCATGGAACATATCGTTGACGTCGGAATGGGAAGTGGAGTGGAGACTGCGCATTCCTGTGTCTGGGTGGCGGCAAAAAACGCGGGCATAACAGCAGTCCGCGATGAACGTGATGTTATGCCCTTTGACGCGGGATATTTGTGTGAAGAGGGCGTCGAGCTCTCGGTTGCTGATGTTGGGTACGTAACGTCCTCTGGCGTCTAAGGTGTCACGATCGAGGGGGCAGAGAGCTAGGACTTGGTGTCACATTTCCGAAAGTGGTCCGCACAGTAGTAGCTGGCGCCATGCCCGGCGAAGTAGATGAGAATATTATCCCCCGGATCAACTTCAGGCTTGTTAATAAGATCGTATAGCACCTTTACGATGTTTTCGCGAGAGGGAGTCAGGGGATTGCCAGGGATGGGGCTGAGGAGACACTGAATACGCTCTTCTGGTACATGGAGATTTGTGGTTAAGAAGCTTTTCACTGATAATGCGTCTGATACGCAACCACGCAAGGGAGTGCGGTCGTAAGCATCGATCCCGATGAGAATAGCCCAAAATCGGGATCCATGGACACCATATCGGGTTAAGGGAGAAAACCTATGCATATGAGGGGCGGAGAGACGAAGACAATGAAGCTTATCCAAGCCCTCCACATCGTCACTTTTTAGTGTCTCGCTCCCGTCGATGGTGCTGTCAAAACGCTCCCATAGACCCTCGGTCTGCATCCGACGCCTTTTTGCTTCGTCGAAGACCTCCGCAGAGTCGATACTGCCGTCACGATTGACCAGCCCGTATTCTTGTGCAAGTCGGGCTTCCACCACCTCCAAGCGACGTATTTCCTCCAGGAGGTCGTGATCTACAAGTTCCTCCTACACAGCAGAACTGATCAGAGGGGTCAGAGGGTCCACAAAACTGAATCGTACCGGAGAATAGCTGGTTTCTGTGGACATTTGTTGTGTGTAAGGTGGTAGCTGAAAGGCAAGACAGAGCGACCAATGATGCCACCTCCGGTTTATATGAGATAATGACACAACCCAATATCTGAAGCGCCTGCATTTTCGACATGCGATTTGAACGGAAGTAATATTGAAGATACTGACAATAGTGTGGCGGAAAACCTTTCAGAACCTCGCTGCGTCAAGTTTGAGGAAACAGGGACCTCGAAACAACTGGTCTACGCCAGAAAGAACGGGCGAAGTACAGGGTAGGCTGAACATCTTCGAAATCGCCGCTCCAGCCACAGCAATACCAGAGTCAGAGCTCTCGTCGAATTCCTTCTGAAGTTTTGTTTGTGTGCTTGTAGTAATTCGCAGGTCGCGGTATCCCAGGAAATTTTGCAGGAATACGGGAAGTAGACGGAACACGTTTCCGCATTCCAGCCGCTCGGCGTTAGAACACCAACGAGGGTCTTCGTAGAAACCCCGCCGTATCCCTCTTTTCCCAACGTATATTGATAATCCATATCTAGTATCAATTCTTCCCCAACACAGACTGATAGCGAGGGAAACGTCCCGGGCTTTCATCCGCAGCGCGTTGACATTGCAACGAAGAGTTACACGCGTGGAGCGTAGCCCTGTTTCCGTATTGCCACTGGCGTAGTCTGCGATGAACGGAATTCAGTGCCCTTTGACGCGAGATATCTCTGAAGAGGGCGTTGAGCTCTTGGTCGCTGAGGTCGTATATTGGGTGACAATGGTATCGCGATCGATGCGACGGACATCACTGCGCTTGCACTTGGATTCTAGTACAGTGGAAATGCTCAGGACGGTGGTAGCTCGGGTCGCGCCCGGCGTAGTAGATGACGATGTTGTCGCCTCGCTCAATTTGACGGTTGTTAATGAGACTGCAGAGCATGTTGATGATGTTGGCACGGGAAGGAGCTGACGGATCGTCATGGAAGGGATTCGAGCGCCGAGGAGACGTCGCGCTAGGTTCTGTGCCGTGCGGATACGATGTTTGGGTACGCCGATGGGGTTTGCATGCGTTAGGACGAGTTCTTCTTCGAGACAGGTCTGGGTTCAGGTACTATGGGCCGTATTTCAGAGGTCCTAGCAGCCGTAGCTTGGGGAAAGATTGCTGTCTTCGATCGGGGGTTTTTCGTTGATGATGCGATTCGACTCGTATGCATCGATGCCACTGAGAACGTCCCAAAAGCGAGATGCGTCAACCTGGTTTCGGTCTATGAACGTCGGGATGAGCGAGGGTCGATGGTTAGGGAAATATGCTTACGCCGAGGGTCAGAGTAGGTGGAACAGATGGCAGCCGGCGAGGATTCGACGCGTCTTTGCGGCGGAGTTACTGCCCGACGATGATGTGTTGACCCTTCGAAGGATAGTCGCGACGGCGCTACGGAACCGTCCCCGTAGAGATTTGGCGTGCCCCAGGCTTCTTGCAGAGTCGACGCTTTGAGACGAGGACATCCCGAACTTCGGTGCGGGCCGTTTCTCGACTTCCATTAAAGGACCTGTTTTCCACCGCGAAGCTCGGGATCTACGAGTAGTGCCTATGCAATAGATTTGATGAGTGGGTCACGGTATACGGAAAGCACACTCGTACCGGAGCATAGCTGGCATAAGGGTGCGTTTCGAATTCCTTCTTACTACGGTTCCAAAGAACGGCAACATAGTGAGATAACCAAAGTTGCATGGACCCGGCTATTCCAGATTCCAGAGGAGAGGACTGATAATAGGTGCAGGCGGTCTAGACGATATCTGATTCATGAGTCCTCGCCAGACCTTGTGCTGGGCATTTGTATGGATCTGGTCAGGTCAACGCCGCAGGCAAGAGTAATAAAGGAGCGCACAGGCTAGCAAACAGCTGGTCTGTGTATATGTATCCTTTCTCCCTTCTTCTACTTCTTCTGCTTATTGATCGCGAGATTAAGTGAGTCGCTTCTTGCTAGCATATAGGTCATCTTCCTTCCAGGTACACAGAATATTGATAGTACCAGTAGAAATACTAAAGGTTTAGGCCAGTGAATGTGGTAGGAATAGATGTCTCTGCCCAAATCATCTCTGTAAACAGCTTGAATTATTATTAGTTATCCTGCAATGAAAGCATAGAATATTTACAGATGGACCAAGATACCACAAAACGCGTGCTTCAGTCGATAAGCAGCCCAATAGAGACCACAACACGCGCCGTATGCCGATGTAATCCAGGATTTTCCCATCGGTTATCGGTGACCGGCGCTTCGACGTAGACATGAAGAGGACAGAAAGTTGGGTCGCATTTGACTCGGTAGTGGTGTTGGTCCGGGTCAAAGAGTCCAGACATAGTTCAGACCATCCGCGTGGTGGCTGTGCACTTGTAAACTCGTCACAGTCACACACTCGTAGTCTCTGCCCTGACACTGACCCCCGCCAATCCCTCTCAATGCTAATACCAAGGCAACGACAACTGTCGTGGCTATTTACCACCACTACCAATTCGATTTCATACTCGTCGTTGCGTCACCGCGGCACCACTCCACCAATTTATCGGCGCTAATCAATGGTACACTGCCCAGGATCCCGTAACTTTGAATCTGCCTAAGGATCAAAGATCAACGTTAACGTCAACGCCGATCTCTGTCTACAGCAAGACTGAAGTTCAACAATTTGGAACCTCGATGCCGAGGAGGATGAAGACCAACGGAAGGCCGTGCTAGGGTGCTCGAAGTCAGTGCATGGAGGGTAGGGCGGAAGTAGGTTCACGGCAGTCAATGATGTTGAACGACGACAGTAACTGCCAGGAGCAATACCCAAAGGCACATCAAAATCATTGTAGCCATGCGACCGCTGCTACTCCCTTTTTCGGTGTTGGTACAGGGATCACTGGCTGGCAGTACGTCTCTCTATGACGCCAAGCTCTCTTCATACTCAATCACCTTGTTTTCAGCGAAAATTGAAAGTTCTTTGGGCGCTTCATGGACGGATTGAGCATTCCCGGGAGCGGACAGCTTTCAGTAAGGTTTACAGTCTCTCACCATGACATTCGTTTAACAACGTCTAGTCTGTCCCGGCTAGCGCACTCAAAGATGCCACATTGCGTCGACATCGAACATCCCAAGGCTGCCAGTGCTTCCCCGCCCAGTTGTGTCACGGTCGCAGCCCACCAACTTGTGCGACATGGCCTGTCGCACTGGATAAAATGAAGTTTGCCAATCGGCTGCATACCCAGGAAGGATGGACTTTTGATCAATGAAGGAGGGGGGATGAATGACTGACGGCCTGCAGTGGTACCACCTCTCGCTCGAAGAGTAGACCGGATCCGACGGTGTCAAAACGCGTCGAAACCTCGTCAGCCCAGCTCCTGTTGTCACACAGCGACGCATCCTCACAGATCTCCTCCTCCTGTTAGCCTTGTCAACCCCCCCGACTTTCAGAAACCAATCTCTGTGGTGACGATGATTGTCTTTCCTCGATCACCACATCGGATATGGCCGAACGGGATCATGTTCCTTTCCTTCCTCACATTCACCATCCGATATCAACTTGTGGTCCATTGGTATCTGTCGTCGTGAGAGACAAAGTATGTGAGACGTCTCCAATTTATTCTAAAAATCTACCTTCTTGCTAATGCCTCGTTGATTGGGACAGTCTTGATATCGTATATTGGGAGCATGATCTGACGTGATGAAAGAGAGAAGGATCGAGTTGCAGTCGAACTCGCCAAGCGGATCATTCGTACGTCCTGACCCGCTCTTCTTTCTTCTCTACGTTGACCTGATGTATCTTCTATAGGTACTCGGCGCTGATACAAGGATCTCTAAGGACGATACTTCATTGCTGCGCATTCTACTTCCGATGATCCTCTGGATTTCTGCCTCGTATGCTCTCCGACCTTGTGCAATCACTGTACAAATGCCATTCCACCTTCTGTGCGCTTTGTTCCAAATCGGCGTACGACAGGACACCATTGGATTCTACACCCCGAAGATGTCCAGAATGAATACGGAGAAGCTTCAATGAAGGTTCGTTCTCGTTCCACATATTCAAGCGAGTACTATATTCACAGCTATTTTCTCAGCTCTGGAAGCGCACAACTTTGATAGTCGTTATCCTTGCACAAAGTTAATGGTGATAATGCGCAGATACGCTCGTCCTCTGTTCGATGCTGATTTTTTTCTCGTTGATCTGTTGTGGTCGGTTCTACTATCTCGTCCTCTTGCTATGTCTAACGAGATAGCATTTGCAGACGAAAGAAATAAATTCAGCCGTAAATTGACTTGACACGAAGCGACAAATCAGCACGCTATGACATCCCCCTCACAACTCGGAGCGTCGAGGCCACTCCTGCCTTCTCGATAAAGTGCATCATCCATGAACCAAGCAATGCGATAAGCGGGCGTGGTAATGGCCTCGCGACTCATAGAGCAGGCTGGTGGAGTACCAAAAAAATGGCCACGGAAGGTTGAAGACCGCAGTGCCTATCCCGGAAGTGGTCCTTTTGTCCAACCTGGGAGCGAGCTAGACGACCTCCCTCTGCCGGAGAAATGCAGGCTTGACACGGACAGTTTAGCGATCCTTGCAGAGGGTTACGCAGAGCCACCTTGGGAGGCTGTTACTCCGCCCCGGCATCCGGTTGTTATAGTCTTCCTGTGACACCGTGCCAAGGCCTACCTTTGCGAAGCAAACGTCCTTTTTTGTCAATGCCAAAGTCTTCTTTCATGCGTATCTGAGTGTTTGGCACCGGAATTACGAATGGAGAATGTATTCGTAGGCGGGATCGTTTCCTTGGGGCGATTGTCATCAAGACCGATAATGGGTTCGAACGTTCGAACGTTGTAGGCACCGGACCCAATTTCGACCGCACAGCGTGGTCACTACATGCGGGAGTTCTAGGGATTTTCTTCCTTTGCTCATCTTTCAGATGGTCAAAAAATGGCGCAGCCGTGAGTTGTGTCCCTATCCGTCTCTGATAACAAAACTAATAAATGACCTTTCTTGCTTACCAGATGATCCAGAAATCTTCGCTTCAATCGTTCAATCGTTCTCCGTACCAGTGCTGTCGTTTTTGGAAGGGTGACGTATATGCAAAAGAAACATCCGGGATCAAAATTGGAGCCATAATGACGGCGAGACGATGGCGGTTCTGTCCGCAGCAATGATTGAGAGTGCACCTTTGATCCTTGTTGGCTGAGGCCAAATAAGGTACGTGTTATTTCGTTAAATCTGTCCTAGTTTCTCATTCCTCCTGAAGTCTACGATTACGTACCTGTCAGTAGCGACAATGCTCTGGCTAGTCGAGCTCGACCCTACTCCCTATGGACAAGATGCCACACACGGTGAACCAGTGGAAACTAAAACCACTGCAGATAGAGCGCGCTCGTTGGGGACCAATAATCAGTGTCCGAACCTACTGGCTCCTCCATACACAGGTTTCGATGAGACCGTCAAATACTTGTTCGAGGGATCTTCAGTGATTGCCGACTTTCAGCGCCAGAGGAAAAGGTAGACGGTTCCAGCAGTGTCACCGCGAGCAAGCCCATATACACACTCGGGCAGCCGAATGTCTCCAAGATAGCTTGTGTGTGGCTTCGGGGAACGAAAGGAAGAAATGGAAGGTAGGTCGTCGGGCCTGAGCTACAGAAAATATCTCCATTGACGCGAGAGCTTGTAGGAATGAAAAAGATGGACGTCGGCATTGCCAGCTCCGGCAGATTTCGGCATTTGATGACATCATGTTTTCGCGTTCTTGATAACAATTTTTTTGCATCGTCCTTGCCGTTCGCTCGGATCCGGAGTACATCGTATCATATCTCTTTCACATTTTGCAGCATCGCTCTGTAACTCAAACACGTTGTCGTATGAAGAGTACTTACGTCGCTTTCAGCCGATGAGATTGCGTATTTTAACGATTTTCAATTTCCTTACTGGCGCCCCTGGTATTCTCTTACCGATGGCGCTGTTTTTGGTCGGGCACATCCAAAACTCGCCAATCATTCCGATTGTAGTTCTCTGCACTCGCAAAAAGGTGGGTACCTCACGGTCTATATTCATGTACACTCATTCAGCTACTGCCATTATAGCGCTCGTTTCGTTCTCGAACATAGAAAACTGCATTGTGTATGGTGCGCCATGCAGTCGACTCCATGCATCATGCGTTGGACAGCATTGGCCATCAGGGTGACGTACAAGAAGCGAGAGTCGCTTGGATTACGGTGACGAGAAATGTTTGGGGTATGAATAAGATTGTAGGCCTGATGGGGGAGAGGTGCTTCGATGGTCGAGAAGCCTCGCTTAGCGCCCAATGGGTAGCATGCCCTTGCTATTCGATAACATGACTGGTTGTGGTTCGTCCTCGCTCATTACCCCCGTCGAAGGAGGGCCACTCATTTAGTTCTGAGCAGAAATGGTCTCGTAGCGACTTCACTCGCGATGAAGCTGACATCCGCAAAATAAACTTGGGCTGCGCTTCGATGGTTATCAGATGCTCTGATATGATGAAAAGGGTCAGCTAGTAGTTTCGTTTTACTGTAATGATATTCATCTTTTTTACACAGCTTCCGAGGTCAAGGAGCAACACATATACATACCGGCTGTCTGCGGAATATCAGTTCTCCCTCATATGTTTGAGTCACCTGTAAGGAGACAAGACTCAGGAAACCTGACGAATGTCTATTATTATATGATGTGAGAAGGTATGTGCATCCATGCTTTCAGTTCACAGCTCGTTGATCGGGAGCTGAAATGACCTTGTTGCTGCAGAAAATTCTTCGATCTCGCTGTCGTAAATGGTATAAGTGTCATGTTTCGGTCGGCGGGCATGGAACGTCCTCACACCTTCATGGACGGATATCGAAAAATTCGGATGAATCGCAGCGTCCTGATAATATTGGGAATGTCAGAAGGGAAACTGCAGGTCCACGAATAGGGTTTGCAAGCTCGTGGCATGAGCGTCTATGGAAGCAAAATCTGACATGTGGACTCGGTTACAGTATGCTGTTAAGACGGGACGGGTGGTTCTGATGAATACACAAAGATACCATTTCAATTGGGGCGTACTGGTTTCAACACGCTCCCTTGGTGGTGTGGGACTAGATCGACACAAGATTACGACCGTGCCCAAGTTGTACCATGTCGTGCAATGATCATGATCAGTCTAAGCGCCCGCCTCAGATGAGTCCAATATCCAGGTCTTGCTTGCATTTTGTTGTACAATACATCCATGGGGCTGGACGTTATGTTTTTTGCAGCCTTGAAAGCATTGCACCTATATCCATTGACCCATTACTGAAAGATTCTCTCTGACGTTGTCTAAGTTTTGCCGATCATCTATCAAAACGCCGCAGCAAGCCATAAGGCACCTTCTCATGCAGCGCTCATATAGGCGCCAAAATCAAACCCAAACCCTCCCCTTGATGGCATATCGAAGGCTGGCCAAATCCTTTATCTAACCAGACCTCAATGAGTCGACTCTCTTCCCAGTCCAATGCCTCTCTTCAATCTCTTCAAAGGGAAACCGGCTGTCGAGAAGACCACGACATCGTTCCTTCAAGAACGAGACCAGGCTGGTATTCTAGTCACCGCCGAACTAGAGAAGGCACTAGCCGATTGCAAGGCAAAAGTTGAACGTATTGCAAGGGAATGCAAGGCGAAGAATCGAAAGTTCAGGTTTGTTATCAATTGTTCTTCGCAGTCTAGTCCCCTCAATTTTTTACAGGGATCACGAATTTGATCTGCAGAATGACAGATTCCGGTGCCTTCACGGACTTGCGAGCGAGGAAAGATACAACCCCTCTGATGTACTCCGCGTAACGCAGATCTTCAGCAATCCTCAGTTTTTCGTGGATGGCGCATCTTCCAATGATATAGCTCAGGGAAAGATTGGTGATTGCTGGTTTGTTTCCGCATTGGCGACGATGTGCACGTCCCCAGGATTAGTAGAAAAATTCTGTGTTGCGGTACGTCTGCCTTTTGAGCCTTGACAGAGTTGGTATGGATCTCATTTGTGTATCCAGAGAGACGAAAAGGTTGGGGTATACGGATTCATCTTCTTCCGCGACAATAAATGGGTCGATGTGGTCATCGATGAGTAAGTTTCTCCCTACTCATATTGCAGTGTTCTCAGTCTGTGTAGCCTGCTTTATACGTCCGTTCCAAAATTTGAAGAACTGAGCCGCGACGAAAAGGAACTATACCACAACGACAAGGCGCTCTACAACAGATCTTCACGCAAGGGGAGCGCTACCCTTTATTTCGCCAGGTCCGGTACTGATGGAGAGACCTGGGTTGCCGTTGATCGAGAAGGCATACGCAAAACTCCATGGAAGTTATAGCGCCTTGAGCGGTGGGTTGGCCTGCGAGGCCGTTGAAGACCTCACGGGGTACGTTCCATGACTCGTTTACCTCAACCAACATGAGTTAACTTAGGCGCAGCGGTGTAACGTGTTTCATTCCCTCAAATGTGCAGCTGATCCTTTTCTCTGTATGGCAGTAGCTAACACTATCTCCAGGACATCCTTGATCCAGATCTATTTTGGACAGAAGAGCTGCTCAAGGCCAATCACGAGCGTCTCTTTGGAGTCTCATTCAGTGAACTTGACTCTACTCGTAGCGGGAGGCCTAATATCACAGTCAGCGGTTTGATGGGCGGACACGCCTACTCCGTTCTCAGAGCAGTTGAATGCAAAGGCAAACGTTTCGTTGTCGTCAGAAATCCTTGGGGCTTTTCTGAATGGACTGGTCCATGGTCAGACGGCTCGAAACAATGGACACCGGAATGGCTTGAGATACTTCCCCAACTTGGACATTCCTTCGGAGACGACGGTCAATTTGTTATGGAGTGTGCGTTCTCTGTTCGTTTTACTTCCTTAGGTTTCACTCATCCTCGCGGCCTTGCAGATACGGACTTCTTGGAATGCTGGCAGGAGATCGACATGACCATTTTGTTTGATTCGCAGTGGGTCATGTCCTCTCAGTGGCTTCATGTAACAGCGCTTCCGCTTCCATCAGCCTGGACGTACGGGGATGTATCATGTACGTTCTATTCGCAAATTTGTTATATCGTGCTGCGCTGAGTCGCTGCTACAGTTACTATCACGTTACCGGCTGCTACCAAGGCGATAATTGTCCTGTCCCAGTTAGACAACCGTTACTTCGAGCCTATATCGGGATGCTGGTACTGGACCTTTGATTTTGTGGTGTTCAAAAAGGGAGATAAAGATGTTATTGCGCAATCTTCAGCATCTAGGATCCTTGCACGGAGCGTAAATGTTGAACTGGACTTGGAGGCGGGCTCGTATGTTGTGCATGTACGTACTAATTCTTCTAGGCGGAACGCCATTCTGATTGGACTCAGGTTCGTCTGGACCGTTCCATATATCGGTCATCGGTAAGAGAAACATATCTTGTTGCAATGTTTACTTATGAAAGAATGACTGGTAGATATTTCCAGAAGACGTCCCTATTTCGAATCACCGTTCTCTTTCGAGGGTGCTCACTGAGCGCGCCAAGAGTCAATCCATTGCTATGAGTGGGTCACTAAAATGATACCTGTCTCATGTATCTCACTGTTCGTTTTGTCCTCGTAGATTTCAATACAAGGTATTATTTTCACCTTCCACGTTATTCGACGGCTCATGAACATCGGTACTAGCTCGCAGGCTCAGAATTTGCCCATTCCTTTGGACATTCTGGCTGGACAGGACTTGTCCGAATTAGAGCAGAAAGCATTAGCAATCAGGAAAGCGGAGGAAGGAAGAGAAAGCTGCTGCGGAAATGAAGGTCGCCGAAGAAAAGATGGCCGAGGAAGAAGCCAGAAGGAAGATTGGGATTTTACCAAAAGAAATCACTGACAAGAAAGACACATCGGATAGCGCTAGCCTCGAAGAGGAAAAGACGGCCGAGAAAATTCATGAAGACAAAGACGAGCACGAAGGCGAGAAGAAAGCAAACGAGAATGGTGTCGTCGAGGCGGCGGAAGCCTTCCCCACAGATAACAAACAAAGGGCCGATATTGACAGGACTGATGCTGTCTCCCAACGCTCCGATGACGATGACGATAGCGTTGATGAAAACACAAAAATTGCCGCCAGAGACATCCAACACATGTCTGACACCGACTCGATTTTCCTCGGCCTTCGAGTTTACACGTCCAAGGATGCCCCCGCCGAAATTTGCGGCCAGCTAAGGCATGAGATGGAGCTGTCTGCATCTCTAGCTTTATAAATTTGTCTGCATTACTAATTCCATCCATCCATGTACTTCAGTACCATATCAATACCAGAATGTCTCTCCATCACCAGTCTTGAGGTTATCTTAAGCTATCAACGAGTTTTCTAAGGACGGGAGGCCCGAGAGTAAGCTGGATTCTCTCCGCACCCTTTGAGGGTTTGGAGTCGGCATTAAAGAACTGTCGTCTACATATAAAACTCGTCGAGCTGGTGGCAAAAGCGTCTGTTCGTCCGGGCCGAATTCTTTAAATCTCGGCGCACAAGTCAGGTATGGCCCACGATGCTATTGATGTTGTAGATACTTGGGAAAAGGAGGCGACGAAGGAGTCTTCCCGAACGTGTGTTGTGACGGATTTTACTCTCAATCCAAATGTTGACAATTTTTCGTTGTGAGAGAATTTGGAAGTTTAATTACCGGCCAGAAAGGAGGTAGTTTTTATGTGCACCAAACGTTCGAAGGCCGTAGGTAATGTAGGGAAGTACTCGGCGTCTCGCAATCTCGATAACTCACCAAAGATGTCGCAAACGCGCAGCAATATGTCATCTATAAGTGTAGCTATATCTTACGCTGTGAAAACGGGCTGGACGTCGCTGAGGTTATTGTGGTCGAAAGGAGAAAATCAACGGGTACGACAACAAGTGCAAACAGACGCGTCACGTCGGTGGCGCTGCTTTGTTAAAAACCGCCAACAACCCTACTCTTCAAGTTGTGGCATCGAAATTTATTGTGCAATTGCTATTTCTTCCGATTTCAAGCATTACGCTATCCTCGAATTGGGTCCGAGTCATCTATGTGATTCTACTACACTCGTTCTATCTAGCACCGAAGTTGGTTTTCAATAAAGCCTTCCCAGCTTCTCTGTGGTACCGCGCAGTCCTTATTCCAGAAACCGCACCGCAGAATTGGGTGTTGATGCTGGTACCATGACTCCCCGACCTTGGAATAATTTTAGCGAGGATCAGTCTTTCTCGTTGAGGCCTTATTCGTGTTTGATATCGTAACTCCTCTGCGTTAACATAAATTTTATAGTAGACAACTGACAATGACGCGTCGCAAAATTTGATCTTCTTCCAAATTCATATTCGACGCCGATCTGCGTAGACTGCTAGATATGGATTTTTCCGTCCCAAACCCTCGTCTAAACAAAGGCCCTTCCAACCGACTGCCTCGAAACTGGAGCAACAGCTTCGGTGAAATCTACATCATAATGTACCATGATCAATCGGACGAAACTGTCATCAGGATCGACAACCGGTATTTCATAATTCATATACGGCTTCGAAACGGAGGTGCTCCTGGGATTCATTGATACGTACCCGACGTT
This sequence comes from Desarmillaria tabescens, assembly GCF_030435595.1. Lineage (NCBI taxonomy): Eukaryota > Fungi > Basidiomycota > Agaricomycetes > Agaricales > Physalacriaceae > Desarmillaria > Desarmillaria tabescens. Next base: position 83,766 of record NW_026848414.1, read on the forward strand.
GGATACCTTTTTGGACCTGGCGAGGCAAAGGGGGAATCGCTTTCTCAAGCTTATACACTGACCGCTTTCGTGGAAATGGAAGGACATGTGACAACAGATAATTACTACGATGAGGTTGAAAGATGGGATGAACAGGTGGAGGAGGCTAAAGCGGCGCGCCTCAATAAATTCTCGCCTTCATTATGTTACCTGTAATTGATTTTTATGATTTAAATGAAGTGTAGCAGGAGGTAGAAACCCTCTTATTCTAAGACAGACAAATATCAGCTATAGAACGGAGTACGAACATGGGCAAAACAGAAGAGTGATCCATTGATGGTAGAGGCCATCCCTATTAACATAGTCGCCAGGGAACAGGCACACAGGCATATATCGTCGAATTTTCTCAGCGGGAAAAATGTAAGAAACGGGAGAGCGAATCACCCGGAAGGTTCAGAACTTGGAACGCGCAGGCGTCCCCGTGGCTTCAGGGATTAAATTTGTATCATTGTTCGTGCGAACACAAAGTAAAATAATTCCGTAGATAAACTGTCACCAGAAACAGGATCCCTTGGAGTGATTTTATAAGGAAATATTCAAGTTTAATTGCCCATTCAAACCGCATAAGTGTAGCACAAGAACCCATCTTCCGTGCTCAACACGTCGGCAACCTATATTGCAGTCAGAAGGATTAACAGAAGTGACGCTATTATACAAGTACAGCACATACCGTTGCATTAGGAAGAATGTCGAACATATACAACACAGTAGCTCCGGTGGTCTCCTGATATGTCGTTTAGTACGTCTTGTCACAGAAGCACGGTAGCACGTACAACATAACCGGTGGCAGGCTCTTTCTCCGACTCATACCCGATGTTGTTCAAATCATTGATGCGAGTCTCATTGTCGCCCTGCCACTTCCACCAAAGCTGCAGCAGATACATGACTCGAAGATCAGTCCACAAAGAACGCGAGAAAGAAATTGAACTGAACGCACATAATCCACAAATCCGTGGTGCACCCAGAACATTGGATCGTTAGGCGAAGTTGCAGCATTGACCATCTGACAAAGGATTAAAATATAAGACGGCATCATCGTATATGAAAAATCACGCACATCCCCTCCGACACCAGCATGCCCTGAGGCATGGATCCCGACATCTGTGGCTGCAACGCCCAAAGTGGTTTTGAAATCCGCAAACGTATCAAGGGCAAGCAGAGCATCAACGTATGTTTGTCCGACTCTGATTGAGGCCGTCTCGTCCACTTCGCGTGCAAGGAGATGCGAGGTACCCGCCGTCGCATTCAGGGTCCGTGTGAGGTTAGCGAAAGGTCCGTCATTGACGGCCCAGTCATTTTCCTCACTACCATTCCCTCCAAAGTCTAGTAACACGGGAGAGGTGGAAAATGCACCGGCGTCGACAGATTCATTCCAATACGGCAACTGAAATCCAGGAAGATGTTATTTTACTGACAAGGGTAAAACATAGACGGACGTACAGCACCAGTGTATCCGCATTCGTTGCGGAGGAGTGTTTCGTGGATGTAGATGTAATAACGGTGGACCTAGAATATGAGTTTAGACCATAGATCCCGAACTTGAGAATGAAAATGATTTCATACATGTAAGAACCTAGACAAGAGAGCCTAGGTAAGCGTAGAATATGACGATGAATAAGGACTACTGACTGTCCAGTTACATGCCAGAAATCATTGTTGTTCGTGAAATCGCTTTGCTGTGCATGCGTACCAACCTATGAAATAGACATACACGAAACCGATTATAGAGTGATATTATGTACGGAAACTGACCAAGTCATCGTAGCGCGACACAACATATGGAATGTCGGTTCGAGCAGGCGCATTAAGGAGACAGAGTTCCGCTGCGAAGTATGCTGCCTTCTCGGCTTCGGTCAACGTATTCCTACGAGGGGTGTTAGAAATGGTATACCGTACATCGATGATGTGAGATAAATAGTTACCATTCCACACGAATAGTTCAGTGTGCAGGTCGACCGTCGACTTGCGCCGGGTGCTGCTAATGCGCGAGGCAGCTGAACAGCAGCCAGGATCAAGATAGATAGTTTGGACAAGATGGAGTGCATGGTAGCTTAAAGAGATGATAACCAAGAAGGAATCCAGAAAGGTAGACAGAACTCGACCTGTGAAAAGTTCATTTCAGTAAGATGGCCTTTATATTCGCCTCTGTGGAGGATCAATATAATCCCGACAGACTAGCGAAGGAGTCAGCAGTAAGGCATCATCAGGAACTTAAAAATTTGCTTGGCTAGCGAGCCGCGAGGGTCACACAAAGTGCACGCAAAAGTGTCGCAAACCCGTAGTTTCCGCATGTGTTGAACCTGAAAGTAGAAATCAGAGAGTTGTGATCATCAGTTCTCCCTTTCACAAGGGCCCCGAATATCGACCGATGTTTTTTCCAAAATTTCTGCTTTTGGAACCGCTCCGAGCACTGAATCCATAGCTTTCTGAAGTTTTCGAGCAGAAGCAAATTAAATGACGAGCCTGGACAAGTTACAACTCTCCCTCCCTCGCACAGAATCCTCATCGGAGTCGTTCGTCTCCATCTCAGTCCTAAGCAATTGAACTCAATTCGAAGGGGAAGAGGAGGGACGGCCGTTGACTCGCTGGAATACAGTTGAACACCAAGAATCTTATCTTCATCTTATCTGCATGCCTCGGACAATCCGGCTCGGCGGCAATAGCTCGCCCTGGTAGCCCTATCAGATCATCTAGAAGGCGGCTGAACGGCTGAGTGCCGAGGCCTGAGTGGGATTGTTTATTGCAAGTATGTCAGTCCAATCTCGCGACGCCTCAATAGAGTGACTTTTACAGCAGAATCCTCCCACATATTGATATTATCATTTCACTCTCTTGTATAGTATAATACAATACTACACACATAATCATTGACACAAAGAGCCGATTTAGCGAAGAAGGCACGTCATTATCCGAAATGCAGCTCAGTGCGAACGAAATGCGGAATACCGAAGTTGCAAGTAAAACCCTGAGCTCCTTCCAAGAACTCGAAGACACAACTTTTTTCGCTGTTTATCACCAAGCCCTCGAAAACCTTAGGATCCATCGGCTTGTATCCAAGGATCACTTCCTTAAGCGCCTCTTCCTTCTCGCGGTAACAAGCGTTAATGTCAAATCGTTCTTGCTCCGTTCTATACAGACTCGGTATCACGCCGCTCAAATCGAGATTTTTCAGGTACGGGAGAGACGGTATCTGGTCAAGGACGGGAACCTTAAAAATAAGAGTGAGCTTCGTTCATTGAAATAATTTAAATAAAAAAAAACATACGATCATATCTGTTTCTCCGCCGACGTGGCTCGTAAACACAGTCAACCCGACGAGCTTCGGACATGCTGCAACCAGCAGCTCGAGATGTCCTGGAGAGGTAATAGACCAGCTACATTCCATAGGAGCCGTCAAATGAAGGTACTTCATCGTACTCCCGTGCTTCTTCAAAAACTTCTCGTAAAATTCGTTACCCTGGCTCTCTCCCATCTCGCGTTCCTCCGCCGAGTTTGAGAAAGCGACACAGATCTGGATGAACTCTAATTTCTCTAGCGCCCACAGAAAGTCCCATAGTTCCGGTGAAAGGCAGGCATGGGGAGTGAGACGAGGGTCAGGCTTGACACTAAATTGGCGGATCGTGCGGTGCGCTCCTTCCTTCATGAAACATGTCCAGAAACCAGTCGGAGTATCGAGATTGTCATGAATGACGAGGCTACCGAGATGACGGAAGTGGTTCTTGATAGACGGCCAGTCTTCAAGCAGGTCGAAGCCACTCGTATCAAGGTTCTCGATGCCGAGATGATGATCACCAAAACCACCTAAGATATCTCCCACCGACCGTCGGGAGTCAAGATGAACGAGAGCGTCGCCATTCTCCAGTCTCAGGGTCTTGACAGCCGGTGTAGTCTGCAAAAAGGACCGAGTCGAAACGCAGGCAGCATCATCCCATGTTCGGGTTAGCACGACGGCGTGAACATAGGGACGAAGAGAGCATGGTGGTGGGTAGAACTCGTTTTTGGCCCGTAAGATGATGGTTTCGATGTGAGGAAGGGATGAAAGGGATGGGTACAGAGCCTCAAAGAACCACGCAGGCACCTTATGTTCCATCACAATCCTACATTGGCGATTAGTACACGCTGTCACAAAGTAAATAAACGTACGAGATATCCCTCAAGTTCTGTAAGAGTGGAATGAAATATTTCAAGATAGCCCTATCAAGTTCGATGAATGGTCCAAAGTAAGGAAATGATAATGGTGACGTTGATTGCTGTACCGCGATGATTTTGATCTTCTGGACGTGGCGGAAAATATCGCCATTGAATGGATCGAAATATCCGAGATATCCTGGCCTGATGTGAACCATGTCGCCGAAAAAACAATAGGCCATACAAATGGAGGAGAAGACAAGAGATTCCACAGCATGATTGATGAATTTACACGTCGCCCTCATTTTCTTTCGGTCTTTGTTTGGAAGCTAGACGAATGCGATATCAGATGAAAATCCGCCTGTTAGAAGAAGAAAAAAACCACCTCCTTGCCGATGGCATAGTATATTTCTGGGGGAATATTTTTCATTGTGAACGGTTGGGGAAGAAGAAAGGTGGACCGCTGAGCGACGCTGTCAAAGAAGCGCGACGGATTGAAGTTACCGATGCCGGGAGGAAACCTGCCCTAAAGAGCGCTGATCTTAGCCATAATGATTTCCTCCAGAGTCCAAGATGCAACGTTTCAAGCAAGGAACATTAACTTATTTGTATCTCCTAAGATTGAAGATACGACCTTATGGTCGCCTCGATTCGACCCACTCAATCTTATCGACGGCTATATTTGACCACGGTCCACCTGGTCTAACTTTATGCATAGAGGTTACCTAAAGAAATACAGTCAATATTCAGTCAAGTCCCGTGAATATCGCTCGATCGACACTAAAACTGAAGGCACATACGGAGGCCCAAAAGAAAATACTTGTTTCAAGATCTCTAAAACACCAGCATTATTGCGCCCAAGCCATCTGTTCACCATCAGCTGCGATCGATGAAAACGGGAACCGTTGATGTTCAAAGCGAATCTTCAATGTAAGGCTGAAGATACGAGAGACTTTGACTTTCTCAGCCATTACGATGCCAGACAGCTCGTTGTACGCACTTCCTGCGAGGTCAAGGTAGTCGATAACGACACATGCAAAGCTCCACGACAACGTTTAGTCCGCCCATTACAATAATAAAGAGGAGTACTCACTTCGCAGTCATATCGAAACCTGCTTCAAGAAGTGACGCCCCTTCTGCAGCAAGTTCTTCGCGGCTTGCTGGATTTCCTTTGGATGTGAAATCTAGCAAGTTTGTCACAGTAATGAACACAATGCGTACCATAGCGCTCTTCCCGATTTTCGGCTTGCGAAGGTGCCGACAGGCTCCTTCAAATAGCCACGGTGGTCTCTCGCTATGGAGCCAATCCCCTGACTGCTCTGCTTCACGACAGAGTTCGGCCGCCAAAAAAATCCATAGAATTCATATATTGTCCTTGTCCGGTACCGTGCTAACAGCCGTCTCTACATCACCGTAAGGTTTCCTTGTGGTATCTGGTATCTTATACCTATAAGAACACGATAAGGAGGACATTCAATTCGATAGAAATCGTAACGTACAAGGAAAACGATTCACTCAAAGACGCCCGCCGCGACCAATCCAGCCCTCGGTTGCCTCATCGACACCTGATCGCACAGCATTGGCCATCGCCCAGTAGAATAGCGCATCTTTGGATCGAAACATAGTCGCCTGCGCCTGTATTCATACCAATGAACTAAGTACGAAAACGAGGAGAGTGATAATGAACGAACTTACAGTCCATCAGGGCATCAGGATACCAAGTATCCTATCCATGGCATGCTGACATGGAATGCATCAAATCATTCGTTTTTGAAGTATCGGGCAGATATCAGCGACAAGGGCAATCCCATCTTCCAGCCCGTCGTGTTGTATTAAGAGTCGGCTTGGCCACTGAGAACGATGGTATGGGGAGATTCGGAGGTAGCTGCCTAGAGCAGGTCTTCCACCGCACCACGGCAGCCAGCTTCCCGGAGAGCTGCCCAGGTCGTTGGTAAATTTCCTGCATGAACCTATCGAGAGCGGGGGGTGGATCCTGGGTGGGACCATGAGACGAGCAGAGAAGGCCTGGATGCGACTCGAAGTGCGAATCGATCGTGGCCAGGACATAGACAACAGACAATTACCCTTCTAGAGACAATTTAAAGTTCTACTCCATAGTCAAGTCAAACAGATCTGAATTATGTCCTTTAAAGTCTTCCAGGCTCCAGCCTGATACAGTCTGAACAGCCATTTATCCAGTAGTATGTTATAGACAGATGGAGGATACATACATAACGAGAGATGAAGGGACGGTATGCATGTGGTCATTGGACAGCGAGTTTCAGAAGAACTTACTTCCAAAGGGTACTAAGTAGTAAGCGTCAGAAATGGGAACTAGTTGGTGAGGGCCAACGCATCCACGTGGCAGGTCCGAGTCCTATGTTTTCTGTCTCCAAAAAATAAAAGAAAAAGTTAACAATGATACTTAATTGAATTCATGGACTAATAACTACAACAGATTTATACAAAAGTACATCGCGTCAGACTCCTTGCGAAGGACAAAATGGTGATGAAGGTGATAGACATACGGGATCCAGAAGAGCGGAGAGTGCATACTGACATGGTAAACAGGAACGCAATATCATCAACGCTGCATCTATCAAACGAGACGAGGATGCAGGGGTGTGGAGGATCTTGCGTCAAAACGCGAAGGACGGGACTATCGAGGAGATGGTCTTCACGATCACGAGCGCCATATTCGCGACGGATATACCACCTGTAATGAAGGAGACAAGGTAAGTGGACAATTTCATGATAAGAGGGAGGGGGTAGGGAACGTACTCACAATTTACACAGGATGCTGAAGGAAAAGACGATGCCGTGTCCACAATCAAGGAGATACAAGTTATGGGGGAAAGAGAGTTCAGGGAAGGGGAATTAGAGAACTGGAAACCGGATACGGAGACGACGAACCGCTATTTCAGACCCAAAAACAGTTTGAACAAAGAGGAAGGAAACCTATTGCAGCCAACGTCGACCCAGCGGGTGTACTCGCCAAGATAGCGCAGCGGAAGTCGATCCACACCGAAGAAAACATCGTGTGCTACTTCAGAGGAGGGAGGGAAGAAAAGGTCAGCACCGCAGAGCAATCGAGAATGTTAAATCGACAACACCTTTGCGTTACAGATACATGACGGTAAAGCCACAGACATTCCGGGTAGGCGATGTCGTCGAAGCCCGGTGCTCGATGGTATTCATGAGGAGTAACGAAGCAGGGCGAGGATGAAGACGATTCTGAGGGCATTGGCCCTAGTGAACTGCGATCACTCGTCAGTGAGTGATACAGACGAAGGTATCAAGGACAACGTACTGATCAGACTTATCCACAGAAAGCCAATTCGGACAGGAGAAATGCGGAGAGTATGCCGGCTCCAGCTCACGCGGACGAAGAGGAAGATAGGTTTTGAGGAAGACGAAGACGAGGATGAATACGCGGGCGGGCGCTAAAAAGACCAATAGGATGAACGAGGTGGATGACGATGAAGGAACAGTGAGATTCGTGCAGTTATATATGGCATGTGCTTATAGAACGACGCAAAGAGAAATTGACATTAAGAAAGGCAACAAACAGGGGAAACAAACAAAAAAACAACAGAAGCCGCCAGCGACACAAAGAAGCAGCGATGAAACGGAGCTGTCGGGAGAAAGAGGATGAAGCCGGGAGAAAAAGGGTGCACGAATAGAAAACTCCCACGGCCAAAGCCCAAGGGACAGAGCGAGATAGTCGGCAAACGCCGCCATCAATTGATTCCACCAATAGAATTTCCCACGGGTCTTTCCCAACTGCATAATGACCGAGATATCCTATATTCATAGGACTCGGAATCATGAACTACCTGCCCGTGACCAGGCGATTCCAAGGATTGTCTCCAAATCCCATATAACATACTTTCATGTCTATTCTCGACCTTCTGTCGGAAATGTTGAGTCGTCAAGCTGTTTGAAATCGAGGAAGGGAGATGTCGGTCGAAACAAAAGAAGAAATGGGTGCGGTCCGGGACGGTCCGACATTATACGACATTGACTTTCTTTTTCCGTGACTGTTTCGCAATCTTACGTCTTCAAGCTCTCGGGCCCGGCCGTCGTGCCTTTACTTGCCATTTTTCTTTCTTTTAAAACCGTATCCATCAGACCCCTCGTAGTTTCTTTCTTTCTCGGACCGTCGTCTCGCCTTCGATTTCATTCGATTTGAAAGGTCAATCCATTGCATTTGTTTGAAGTACTAACTTTTCCGCTTATTCAATTATTTTAGTTTCTTCCAACGTGTTCCAACGGTCTCAATGCTTGCTTTTCCCAGCGATAATCACGTTTTCCTTTCTCCACAGCCATTCTTTGAATTCTAGGTTGACATTTATCGTGTCGAACCCAATGCATTCTTTGCTTCCTGGGGTAGTACGCCGGAGATTGATTTACCGACATTCCTTCATGGCGCGTCCGAATCATAGCGTCCTCCTAGCTGATGGTATGTTCGTAACGTTTGCATGGCGACCTTTGCACTCGGAAGCAGTACAAATTCCTGGAGTGCTACAATCTTGCCGCTGGACGCACAGCTTCAATGGGTAGAAAGTGGGCACAGGTTTGAACGCGACACATCATGACATGATATGGGGTCTGTGCTCTTTCTTTAACGCAAATTCCAACCGAAAAGACTTCTTTATGATCTTCTCCAATCCGGTTTCTTCCCAATGATACCTCTGGTTCGAATGGGTAAACCCACGACTTGGGGGTCTCCTTATCGGATGTCACCCGCTGACGACGTTAGCCATGGTGCCTTCGCCAAGTACCCCGTTTTGGTATCGGGTTACCCACCCGCTATAAAGTGAAGCCTCCTGACAATCAACGCGACGGTGATGACCTAACTCGGAAGGGTGCCTCCGTTCTGATCAGTAAGCATTATTCATCTGGATCACTTGGCTGACAGATTCCTGATAAGCGAGTGGGTCTCGATTGGAATATCGATAGCAACGGACAGCGAGAAGGCGCATGAATTCGTCATAGGATACCCGATTGCGAGATATCTCCATATTTGGTGTGCGAACCGACGCGCGGGTGAAGCATCGATCATCCTTTATTACACCACAATGACTCGACTCGACTCGACATTATAATGGGACAGTGAAACCGAGGATACATTCCATTATCTGTCTCACCGTTCCACCATGTCATACAAATCTTTCGCTCTCGTTGGCGCCAACGGCGTACTTGGCAAGAACATCTTGAACGCCCTCATCACAGAGAACATCCCTTTCCTTGTCCTTACCCGGAAATCCTCCGACTCTTCGTCCAATCTCCCTGCATCTCCCAACATCAAGGTCGCTAAAGTTGACTACGAGGACAGCGCGGAAGTCTCTGCTGTACTTAAGGAGAACAAGGTCGATGTCCTTATCTCGGCCATCAACACGGCAGCGGGGGGAAAGAGCAAATACGTTCTTGCGGACAGCGCAAAGGCTGCAGGAGTAAAGCTCTTTGTGCCGTCGGAGTTTGGGTCTGTCACCGCCGGTGCATCTGTGAAGGTGTTGAAGGATAAGGATGACTTTGCGAGTGAGTGAGCCTCCTCTTTGCTCGTTAAACACGGTCCTGATTTCAACGATACTAGAATATTTGAAGAAGATTGGACTGCCATCTGCAAGAATTTTCGTGAGTTTATATTTGTATTTTTATTTTTCCATGACAATCACCAACCGCTGAATGTAGACAGGATTATTCTTCATCTACCTTCCTGCGCTTGTTGGATACGTTGTTGATCAGAAGTTCAATATCGTTGGAAAGGGCCAAACGAAGGCATCTTTCTCGGCTCTCGAAGACATTGGTGGTCAGTATATTATTCGTCGCCCTGTTGCACTGACTGGTCATGCAACAGGCTTTGTTGCGTATATCCTGACTCACCTTCCGGCTGAGCAATTGAACGACAAGATATTCCGTCTACAATCGGAGGGTCTGACGTTGGTAGAAGCAGCTGCGAAGGCAGGTCTCCCACCCAATCACGTCGACAAGCTTCCTGGAGACTTGGCGGAGTCATTCTTGGCCGCCCTCCAAGGCTTGATAGAAAGCGGCGAGGGTTCCACGGGGTGGGACTACGAGGCGAACAAGGAAGGCACGGAAGGAGCTGGAAGTGCAAACGCTTTGTGGCCGGGGCATGAGTGGAAGACGGTCACGCCTGCACTCTTTAGCAAATAGTAGCAACCATCTCCCTGTAGTCAGTCTGTAGTCAAAGCAAGAAGTTCATTCCAAACAAAAATATGCGGTCTATTGGGGGAATACAACATCAGTGGCGGTACAGGGTATAATTAGTCCATAAACATAGCAAAAACAGCAGATAGATGACGAATAAATATATCAAAGATTTCGCTTTCCCAAAGCCTCTAATGCTGCATGGGTGCGCATGTGTAAAGCATTCTGTCGCATGGCAATTAGCGTCGAACGCACAAAGTTAGCTAGAATACACTGACCTCCATGCTATATCGTCCCTTTTTGCCAGACGGCCCAACCTCAAGATGTTTACCTACAATCGGTAGTTAGAATCATCAGAAGGAAGCGCAAAGATCGCCGTACCGGAGAGAACGAGATGGAACTGTATTCGGGCCTCGTCTACTTTTCCCTGGCACGCAAGTAATCGGCCCAATTCATAGTCTAATAAAATGTCAGAACAGGGTCAACGGACGAAGAGGATACGTACGGGCATGATACACGATATGATGGTCGAGCTCGATCTTGGGTCCGAATCTAAAGACGTCCTCAAACGCGGACGCTGCGGCTTTTGCTGCATCGCTCTCGGATATACCAGCTAGTTCAACGACGGAAGGCGCATCAGGTGGTATAATGGCGTCCGGGTCCTGTGTAGCTCTCGCTGAGTGGAAGGAATAACGAAAAAGAATAAATACGAACCGGATACGCAATATATCTCATGCAAACGCCCTCCAAGAACTTGGCTAAACAAAAATCATCCCAATAACCCATAGACTTTTTGTCCTTGGTATCTAGTTCCTTCAAACACCCCTGCACCTCAGCAAGCATCTTCTTCGCAACGACTTCTCGAGGAGCATGTGTAATTGCCAAGAAAAGATACGCAATCTCGAGTGCCGGAAGGGCCAGCCGACCCTGCGCCAAAAACTTGCGCGCCTTCCTTGCGACCAGCTTCTCCAAGGGTATACTCTTCCCAGCAATCTTCTGTCTAAGGTTCGGCACCTTTTCCATGAGAGCTTTCGCCTCTTTCGGGTCCCCTCCACCTTCGAGTAGACACACCGCCATCCCATACGTATAAATCGCCTTGGACCACGTCGCCTCCCGCTCCAGGACTCTCCAGCATTCGAGGCTGCCTTTCACATCCCAAAGTGCCAGTTGTGCTATCGCGATCTCCCAAAAAGAGATGTGATGTAGATTCCTGTACTGCGACTGGACCTCCATAGCTCGGGTGTAACACCGTATGGATTCTTCTGGCTGGGACCGCATGAGCGCAAGTCGTCCGGCTCCGAACAGGAAAAAAACACCGTTCGGGTAGCGGCGCGCGTTCCATCGGATAATTTTGTCGGCCATTTGAACATCAACGCCTTCGAATGTGAAGCTCGAGAGAACAAGGTGGAAGACCATGAGCGCCATATCGCAAATGGGTCGTCGGAGTCCTTCTTCAGAAATGGAAACAGATGGCTCGTCGGATGTGGAGGTCCAACCACCCGCTTGGCTGAGAATGGAAAGGGCCTCGGCGCGGTCGCCGTGATATCCGAACAGCTCGATGATGGTGAGCAATTTTGAGGGCATGAGGCTCAGGATAAGGGTACTCATTCCGGCTCCGAGATAGACGCCTGAGCGGAAATGAACATCGATACTCTCATCGTAACCTGAGGAAGCCGCTTCGTCCATGGTTGTTATGAACTTGTATAGTACACGGTATATGTTGATGGTTGTTCGCATATTCAACCTGTAGGACAACGTGTCAATTGAATTCAAAGAAGAGATAGAGGAACGCATGGACAACATCATGGGATGGACTTACGCTTCTTTGATGAACGCTAGCCAATCGCCAGAGTATACGACACCTAATAATGCCTTCTCAAACAGACTCTCTGCATAGACAAGTTCGGCGTGCCGCTCGACCGGAGACATGCTCTTGATAAATCCGACACCGGTGGTATTCAAGGAACTAACAACGTAACCAGCAAGCCTCGACGTGAATGATGCAGCTTTCTTGCGGTGCTGCATCGCGATGAGATTCCCTTGCTTGGTGTGTCCAATGCCTGCGAGGATATCTTCGTCGGCGTACGACATGAATGCTTTTACGCATTGTATAAGACCGTATCCAGTAGAGAAATAAAGTCTTTCCCTGTTAAATGACCTCTGTTAGAGAAATTAAAGTCGCCATAATAACAAACGCACTTTTTTGGGTCACTCTGAAGACAATATTCCTCTGATTCGAACATGTGAGAGTTGAGAAAAAGCTCGAGGGCATGGGCCACGCCTGGAATATCGTCGAGGGCCTCATTAGGATCATATGGAGCCTTGACGTGTGGTGCCATGCTTGCAAAAGCGTCGTCGGCAACTTTCTCGTTCGTCAGTTCCAGGGGGGCGGGGGACAGTGACACAACGGCCATGACAGAGGGGAGCAACGAACGGAGCCGATGACGAAAATCAAAATGCGCGGCCACGTGTTGCCGTGCATGTATTAGCACGGACCGAGCTCCGATGCTCCCCTGTTCCTCGGAACGACATTTTGACAGGATTTGAGCTGCAGTGTGAGATTGAAAACTAAGCAGTAGCTTATTTTATTCGTGCTAGAAAATTACTTAAGTACAAGAATAATCCTGCAATCACTAAGCTTCAAAAAAACCATGAGCCATGACAATAGAGGGACGAACCGATGTCAACGATTTCAGTGCAAAGGTCCAGGCTGAGGCGCTTACGGAAGTGGCGCGCAAGGGCTTCTGAAATTCCAAGTTTCATTTGACGATTGCATGAAAGATGCATCGATTCGATGTCCGTCAGGCAGCCTTTTGCTTGAATGATGGGATTTCTATCTGCCCGGAGAAATGTAAAATTGACTGGGCAAAATATTATTGAACTAACCGTTGCATTATTTGGCGGTATATATGCCTCGCCCTTCCCTGGAGAAAATTCGGGAGACTAGATACCACAGCCAATCGCAGCAACCATGAAATTTTAATAAAACGTTTCAGCCAGGAGGAATATAAAGGATAGACGTTAAAGGTCGCCCCCCATCGACTTAACGTCAAATTTTCAAAGATAAAGAAGGATATGTACACCCAACATCGTTTGAGCGGATAAACGACGTCGAGGTCAACAGTGAAGCCGGAAAAGGAATGCATATGATCACACCGTTGGTCCGGGAAGGACCGGACCGTAACTTGCCAAATGACTCTCACTTGTCGCGATCGGCCCGTGGATTCGCTGTTATTTGAAGATCATGGTCTGAAGACCCCGAAGCTCTCCATTTCCTGTCCTAATCCCACGTATTACCCACGCGTTGACCGTCAGGAAGGCACACAGAAGGCGAACACGCGTTACGGGCATGCTCGCGTATGCCAGCTATCGCACATGTCCTTTTTGCCTCTTTAAGATAGAAGCCTCACGTTTACTGGATGGTACACAGCCGATTTTTACCTTTTATAGGCGGATCATATCACCTGGCGTTCTCTGAACCAGATTTGTTCCTGTCGCTACGAAGCTTCGAATCGGATTGTAAGACTCGCGACAGGTTCGGTAGTCCTTTCTCTTACGAAATTATATTCTGAGCTAACCATTCTTCTCATTCTACAACAAGTTTTCGGGGAGAATATCAGTTCGTTCTCATACCTCGTTATAGCTCACCACAAAAGCTATATGATGCAGGAATCCCTCATCAGATCATCCCATCAGCTCACTAACCATGTTTCGTTCCCCTTCGCTGCAGCCACACGACGCTCAAAGAGGTGCCGAAACACCTTCTATGCAGTACAGTAACTCAGACAATTCTCGTCGCTCGAATAATAGCGACATCCTCCACTAATTCCTACCGTCCTTCACCCCGTAATGGGTCCCAAAGTCAGCATATCTCAGGAGCTACTCCTCCCCAGCTAGAGCTGGACCCCACACAGCTGAGGGAGCTCCATTACCCTTTATCCTACCAGAAGACGTCAGCTCTCCCGCGTCATTTTCTCGTCCTATTCCTGGCTCTGACTTAACTCCTACCGAGCTTGAATTTACTTCATCGCTTGAAAGGAACATGATACACGATAGCCACACCCAGATTCTCGGACTTGCGCTTTCTCGTGAATCCAGCGCCCTCGAAATCCACGCTTGCAGTCCTCCTGCCTTGAATCCCATCCATGAGCGAAGCACCGACATGATGTCCGACTCCAGGGGACTGGCGCGTTACGCTCCAGTTGGTGCCTCGCCGGTAGCGTACCAACCGCAGCCGTATCAGCCGGGATTTGACTCCACTGGTAAACCTATCCTCTACAGAGATTCGGTTCCTATCGCGACTCCCATTGCATCTGACATGTTCAAGGAGACGCCCTCAGTAAGCGACATTCTTTGTGAGTTCAACTTTAAATTAGCTGTCTTTGATTTATTTCTGAAACTATTCGATATAGCTCGCGAGGGCATTGAGCGTATAGATAAAGGTATTGATGGGAACTTCTACGCGTTTTCGAGGAAATTTCCTCGGGGTGTTGATGTCACGGCACTTTGGTGCCATGATGCGCGCCTCCTTTGTACTGCACCAAGATACAGCTGTGATTAACATACCGAAGAAAAGTGAGTCGTGTTGACCTCAGTTTCTCTTCGATGCCAACGCCTGGTCTTATTCTAGTCTGCATTCATTTTAATGGTGAACATGATGATGGTCATAGTAAACACAAGTCGAGGAAGAGCAGAAGGGATGAACAGGACCATCATCGGCACCATGACTGACTCGACTCGGATGTTCTGTATGTAAGAATAGTTTCTAGCAAGTTTCTAGGTTGATGTGTATTTTCAATAGCTTCTAGCTAAAATGGTTCACTTGATGCCATGTCCGCATTTCGAAGAAGCAATGAGACTCTTGTTCGAGAGCGTATACTTACGGCCTGAGTTCTACTATGAACATAGCACGGATCCCGTGGCAAGTTGCGATGATCCGGCCAGGAGCCAAGTCGCAGTTACGGAAAGGGGCTAACCGGCCCTTCACTACCCCTGCCCAC
Source organism: Desarmillaria tabescens (assembly GCF_030435595.1). Classification (NCBI taxonomy): domain Eukaryota; kingdom Fungi; phylum Basidiomycota; class Agaricomycetes; order Agaricales; family Physalacriaceae; genus Desarmillaria; species Desarmillaria tabescens. Next base: position 99,104 of record NW_026848414.1, read on the forward strand.
TTACGTCCAACAGTGCTGTATCGCTCTATTTTCCATCCTTGCAGAAACTCCAAGTATTCCTTGGCCATTATCATCTAGCTTCCACCCACGCGAAGCTCCTCTAGACCACCACCCACTTTCTGCTTCCGAATCGCCGCAAACCGTCTTGTCATGTCCTTTCTGCCTCCAGAGCTACTGGACAAGGTGATTGACGAATCCTACGATGACCTATCGACTCTCATGGCATGCTCTCTAGTCTCCCACTGCTCTTTTGCCACGTACACGCACCTATCTTTTCGAAACTATATATTTCAACACCGCCGCCCAATGCCAGAGATTCCATGCGCTATGCACCAGCTTCCCATAGGTGATTCAATACGTGAAGGTGATCACAGTTCGTACTCGTCAGAATAGCCTTAAAAATGCCATTCTCAGCGACCCCTCTTTTCCTGCCTTGTTGAGTCTGATTCCTGTCGGCCAGCTGGAGCGATTGAAGGTGGATGCGTACGACTTTACCAAAATGAGTGAATCATCGAAGGAATCCCTTTCTTTGCATTCATTCCGCTCAGCTACTGTTCACACGGGGTACATTTCGGTTTGGAAGAAGGTCGCGGATCTGTATACCATGTTTAAAGGGTCGCGGGAGCTTGATCTTGATTTTCATGGGCTCCTTAAAGATACGTCGACACCGAGCCCTCTTATAGCCCCCCAGGGAGGGTCACTGGTAAAGCTGGCCGTGGAAGGTTATTACCGGTCACTTCTCCAGTCGATCATTCAGACAGGGACGTATCCGTTCTCGGTTAACAACCTGAAGAGTTTCTCGATAAAGATGTTTGATCCAGACGAAGTTAACGATCTGAAGGAATTTTTAGATTTTCCTTTGCCTTCGCTGGAGCACCTCAGCGTTTCATATTACTCTATAGGCTCGTATAGTCAATCTCCTTCCAAGGATCGCAAAGCTGATTGATCGTGTTTCATTCAGAATCAGAGCGTTTTTCTTACCCAACTCTTAATCTTCCTCCAAACCTGCGTTTTCTTTCCATGTCAATCATAATTCGGGGGCCATGTTCGATCAGCAACTCGTTAAGGTGGTGTGCGAAGAACTTGGAAAGTGCAAGACATGTCTCCCTCGAAACATTCACTATCAATGCATCCCTTTTGGACTCCGAGTCCACTGAAGTATATCCCAACGTGCTACAATTCTGGTCCGAATTTGCCGTCATGCTATCTGAATCTGATTTTGGATCTATTCGAAACGTATCCTTAATATTCAGACCAATGAAACCAGAGGGAAGAAGCGTTCCAGGTCTGGAGTTGTACAAGAGTGCGGTCGAGAGGGAGATGTCTTTGTTAATCACCAGAGGACTGGTCACTATCAGCTGAGAGCAGACCTGGGTCCTGATCATCAGGATATGTATTATGTATGTTTTAATGCATACCCCAACCCACCAATTCTATTACTATTATGATCTATGTCCTCCGACGAGCTGGACTTGAACGAAAGTGATTATATTATGGAGTAGATTACTTACCTCTTTTCCGAGTCCTATGTATATAGGATACTCGGTTATTATGCCGTCCTGAACTGATCGTGGGAAAAAATCTATTTGGGGTATCAATCCATCACGGCATTTGCCGACTTTGCTACCTGAGCAAACCGTGGGAATATTTCTATTCGTTCACGGCAATTGCCGTCCTGGCTGCCTGAGCTCATCGTGGGAACCTTTTCTATTTGTTCGCTTCCTCTTTTTCAACTTCTTCGCTAACTTTATTTCTGATTTGAACAGTCACCGCGATGACGGCGCCAAAGCTCGCTGTTGGCTCCAGTGAGCTCTTTGCTGTTTCTTTTGTTTTTAATCTTACTCAGGATTGGTTCAAGGTCCTCTCGTGTACCCCGGCGTCGAGCAATGAGCTCGACATTCAAATGGTAAGTGAATGGTTAGGTTTGGTTAGCAAGCATTTAACGAGTAAATTTCCAGAGCCTTAGCTTTCTCTTCAATCCCTCTTTTGACTTGTACAGGCTCGTTTCACCAAGGTAAGCCGTACTTTACAATCCTTCAATTTGAGCTAACACTTTGCTTGTCATTCTCAGGCGATGATATGCAATAGAATGGGGACAAGCATCTTTGTTCGCTACGACACAATAGGATGACAGCTGTAAGGTAATGGTAGGGAGTTCGGATACCGGTGCGTGGCTTATTTCTTGCCTCTTTCCCTGCTAACATGCCATCGGATATGCTAGGATTTGGCTCGTTGCGCGTAAACGAGGCTGATGGATGGGATGGACAAGACCTTGCTGGAATTTCAGGGATATTTGAAGATAGCGGCAATACGGTCATCGGTAAGTCTTCGTTTCTTCTATTTCCCATTCTTTAGACTCATTTGCCTCGTCGTGTAGTTCATTTACTCACTTTATTCTATCAACTATAGTAGCTATGGGCGCAAGCTATGCCTCTCGATAGTCCCATCACGACAAGAACACCTTACACAGTGAGGTTGCAGGTACCAGGTGCATAGTACCATGTTTCTCAGCTCAGCTCGTTGTTCGCTAACAAGCCCTTTGTTGATGTAGCCCTTTTCCGTGCACGAGTGTGCTCCTCGACTGTCACACGAATGTGCATCACGAAGTCTGATGTGATGCTGATGGATGGGGTACATATACACGGGTGAGTTCATATCCTTCCTCGCGTATCTCGTGTTCCTGATGTTCTGCCAGTGTGAAATTTATGTTGGGTCCTCGCTCGTACACGATGGCGGGCTCAACAACTAGTTCTTGAGCAGATCATAGGTAAGGTAAGCTTTTGCTTCGTTAGCGACTCGGTAACTGATCCTTAATCTAGTTTCAATTTTGCGCTTGGAATCCTTTCTCAGTGCCTAACTCGCCCTCCAGTCGCTCAAATGAACCGGAACCACAAGTTAACGAAACGGGTACAGGCCTTTACACGGGCTGAGTGAACGAAGAAGCGGGGATCGCCTTTGCTAGGTCCCTTTCTGCTTCTTTTTCTTTTCTGTGCGCTAACACGGTATCTACTACTGCTAGGCTGGGCTGTTATATCATCTAACACGGCGGCTACTTTTCATTAAAGAATCCTACGGGTTGGGGCGGATGTACCGGTGCCTCGTTGGCATGCCATTCATGGACAGCGAAAGGTAGTATATTCATAGTAAGGATTCCCTGTCTTGTTTCGCCTTTGTTTGACTAACTTGTTTTTGCTCAGAATATAGGCTGTGTATTATTTATGTACTAGGGTACGCGCCATTATCTTTCAACTCGACTGGAATACTAACCCCTTGTTCTAGCATAAATGATATATATTCTTGCTTGTTAATTCAGGGTAAGCGACCGTATTTGCAGGCCTTTATAAGAAGCTAATACTCTGATTAGATGTCTGACCTGCCGAGTCAAGGAGACGAAGTGGTATAGATGAGTCTGACATATTGTATTTTCGTACACATTCGTTACGGTTATTAGTCCATGATTTCAATTATTATTGTTGCTTTTCTTTTACTTTCTATGTAAAACGAAACAAAACATAGGACTCGGACTTGCCACGCAGATGCGTTGGCCCTCACCAACTAGTATGTTTTCAGTACACAGGTATGTGAGGTGGTGGGAACATTGAAGCAGCTTTCAAAATATTGTTTCAGTCCGTCAGGCATTTTGTCAACTTGAAAATTATTGCATCGAGGGATCTATGAATTTGATAATGCGTCCTGCGGCCGCGTCAGACTCACAGCGTGTCACTGGCGTCACTGTCATTTCAAAGGTCGTAACGGTTCACGTGAGGTGACAGAGACGTGCCTTCTGTCACATGTTTCCAACATCCTTTCTTTTCTTCCACCATATTCCTCTTTCTTGTCAAATTTCAGCATTCGCCCCGCCGCTGCTCTTTGCTATCAACAGAACTCATGCATGAAATTAACAAGAAGGTTCAGAGATTCGAAGGATGGCACTACGATTCTTTTGCTGGAGTCGTCCCGAGACGGCGGGTACATGGACGAGACCTTGGGAAGGTAATTAATCGCTCATATCCTTTATTCTTAGATTTATTCCTCATCTTGTAGACATTCTCTACACCTATTGTGACTTTTGAGTCCATCGATTCTATTCCGTCGTCACACTTACGCGACGCCCACCTTCTTTCACCTGTATCGACAGCTCCTTCTATTTCTATTGCTGCCCAGGATTCTACCCAACACCTCTTACCCTATGATGTCTCCTTCACCAGCGATGGCTCTTCTATCAATGACAGCACAGACCTCTCATCCTCTTCTACGGCTTTCTCCTTGCCCGTTGTACCGACTGGCGTAGGCCTCGGGATTCTTGGCTTGACGAGAAAGGATGGTGGAGAACATTTCGATGGTCTTGGTCTTGTCCAAATTGGTCGATCCTCTGGAGATTCATTATCTTCCAGCTCTGATCGCGAAATCTCCGATACAATCTTGCGCGAGGCTGCGCTTACATTCTTGCAACCCTCTATACCTGTAGCGTGCTTCGAGGTGGATGACAATGTGGGCCTTGAACATCCAGAGTCGGAGAAAACGAAGCCCGTAGACATGCCTTTGGCTACGAATCGTCCACGCAGGAGCTTGACGCGCAATTTGTCCGCCTCTACCATCGCTAGTTCGCTGAAACGAGCCAGCAGAGTTGGTGCCTCGTCAAAGGTAGAACGAGGTCGAAGTTGGCGTTGATAGCATTTGGTGGGATAAACTGGAATTATCTGTAATATCAGGGTATCAATACCATTCTTCACTCTCATCAGCCTCTTCCTGGAAGTTGATTCTAGGTAGCCCGTGAAAGACAGCCAGTCCTTGAGGTCAAGGTCGATCGTATTGAGGTTTTCAACGTGCAAACGACAATCGTCAAATTCACCTAGGATATTCGAAGGTCGAGCAAGGAAGAACGAAAGCATTTCCTTTCTCCACTACCATGTTCTTGACAAGCAGCGTGATCTGTAGAAAGGTCCAAGTCGAAGCTGAGAGTTAGCATGAAGCTGCGGACATAAAGCAGCGAGGGGTAGAACTCGTTTTTCGGACCGTGGAGCAGTGGTTCCGATGAGAAGAGATGTTGTCATTGGATATATCAGATGGAAACTTGCCTGTCGCAAAGGGGGGAACATAGATACCTCTTCGCAGATGACGTGATACGTCTCTGGGGAAATATCTTCTATGAGGGATAGATAAGGCGGCCTTGCTACTACATAAATATGACAATTCGTCCGAGCTAGAATGAAAATTGTCTTAGGAAAGTTAATCTTGTCGATCTATCTGATATTACTGACGATTCTGTGAGGCAAGACGGGCTGCCAAAGCTATCCCAATCACAGCTTCAACCATTGGGTAGACGAGAAGCATCCTTGTTGACATGAGGGGGTATTGATGTTCGGATCCAGGTGGTTATGACTGTGGTGAGGTAGGTGAGTCGCGAACGACTCGGATTTGGTTTCCAGTACGCACTTCCATGTTGAGAATATTCTGGTGTATAGTGGAGGTAAGCTGTGAATTTGTCATTAAACGACGATTTAAATGGGAGATTCGTTATTGAGTAGTAGTCCGCTCACTGCGTACGAAGAACAGCCTGATTGTCGTTGAGTAAATAGTGCCTCAGAATCCAGGGAAGACATGTATACTTCCCGGTCAAGCATGGCAGTAGTTAAACTGGCCAATTTTCACTGACCCCGTAAGGTTACTAGATTCCCCGGGAAGTCCAGAGCCGTTTTATCAGAGTTATCACGACCCAGAAAAAGGATATAATACCCTGAACTAATACCTCCGCCTCTATCAGACCAAGACTAGGTGGAAGATGGCAAGGCAATGTCTTGGGTTCAAGATAAACAGATGAGAAAGATCGACCTTCTAAAGCTCAAAATAATTTAGAGTACTACCAGCACCGTCGGTCCTGGCAGCTCGAAAAAGTGCCTGTTAGTCCCCGAACTTAAGGTGTGAACAGCTGAGACTAGTTGAACTAGATATCCCTTGGGTACCTGAAGTCTGACACTCAGATAGCACGTCTTCAATGTTCTATCGGTATCAGTGTAATGTCGAGACGATAGTTGGTAGATACTAGATAGGCAGAGTACGGCAAGATCCGCGGAGCTGGTCTGGTCGCAGCACTCGGTCCGGACAACCGATTACGTTGGAAATCAAAACTACTCTTTTCTTTTCTTTTTTTTTGTAGCAGCACTCTTCGTCTTCTCAAACGCGCCTTTCATACAAACAATTCCGGCCTCAGTCTTTCCACTTACATTTTGAAGTTGTTGCAGATAAACCCTGTTCTTTGCAATGACCCTGTGCACGAACAGACGTTCCATCAATACTTATCATTTACCATCAAGTCCTAGTTACCCCATTGGCGACGCGGCTAAGCTTCCTTACACCGTCAAATAAACTCTTCATGACCTTCTACCATCCATAAGGTGAGTATGTGCGCTTCCTACTCTTCATGCTCATGTGAGGTCTAGCAACGCTATGTGGCGCGTTTCATAAATATCAAAGCAGGTCATCGGGTGGGCCTTTCAACAAGGTAGGCCGCAATCCCGGGTTTCGAAGATTCTTTTCTTTACCAGCACGTGCTTGATATTGAAATCCGTTTCTCTATTTTATCTGCCGATGCTACTGGCATGGAGTTATCCTCCTTATCCTCACTCCCGAGTGGCAAACTCTCCAGTCTGCATCGAAATCCCCCATGACCTCCGAAAAAGACTCCAGAATATCCGTCCGGACTGACGATGTAGTCTCAGATATTGGCTACATACATTCAGACCAAACAGTCAGACGGCTCAAGGTGTGTCTCTTGAACTCGTTGCTGGTTAACCCTTCCATGGAGCCCCCTTAGAGCAGGCACTTACATTGGATTGGTATCGGAGGCGAGTCGTGTTTACATCAAATACAGACACTCTTACCAACATCTACTGCATTAGGGACCATCGGCACCGCTCTCTTCCTACAGATTGGTTACGTGCTTCCGCATGGAGGACCCGGCAGTTTGCTACTAGCATTCGTGTTCTGGTCTACCGTAATGATGGCAATCAACAACTGTTTAGGTACCACCTGATTTCTTAGAACTTTTCGTGACTGATGAACACGTAGCCGAAATGGTTTCTTGGATCCCTATTTCGTCCCCTTTCATACGCTTCGCCGACCGTTTTGTCGATCCGGCACTGGGATTCTGCGCTGGGATAAACTTTTTCCTGTACCCTGCAATTCTTGTTCCTTTCGAGATCACAGCCTTCGAGTTGATGATCCATTTTTGGACGGAAAAGATCCCGACCGCTGTTGTAATTGTAGTGGTCCTCGTGTGTTACGTGTGCGTTCCTTTGCCAAGCGAAACAAATGTATTCTGATCAAGTTACATAGAGCACTGAATGTTTTTGCTGTGCGATTCTACGGTGGTAAGCACAGCGGAATATAGGGAACTAGGCTTTGTACTAATGTTTCTCGTAGAATCCGAGTTTTGGCTAGCGATCGGAAAGATCATCCTAGCTCTCGGACTTCTTCTGTTCACTTTTATAACTATGCTTGGCGGCAACCCGCTCCATGATCGGTTTGGTTTTCGAAATTGGGATTGTAAGTTTGTCTAGGCTTTGTTTGGGAAGTGCTCAGCTGACTGTCGTATTTCAAGCATCGGAAGTTCCGGTCAGTTGTTAGATTCATTCAGGCGCGCACGAACTGACGATGGGAGCAGGGAACACCATTCGTTGAATATCAAAAGACCGGTTCTACGGGGCGTTTTCTTGGCTTTTTGAGCTGCCTATTACAAGCGGTCTTTACGATGTGTGGTGAGTATTCAGATCACATATGTATAACACAATTATAAATCCATCCCAGGTCCAGAATTTGTGTCTATGACAGCAGGAGAGGCTGAGAACCCAAGGACGACATTACCTCGAACATTCAAAGGCGTATACACCCGTGTCACGACATTTTTCATCCTTGGAGCCCTCTCTGTCGGAATACTTCTTCCTTACTCTGATCCAAATCTGCAGCTCGCTCTGTCAGACCCCAAGCCCTGGCGCCGGCTCCTCGCCGTATGTTATCGCGATGCAGAATATGAGCATTCCCGTACTGCCTCATATCGTCAATGCTTTGATCATGCTGTCGATATTCTCCGCCGGGAACAGCTATGTCTTCTGCGCCAGTCGTACACTGTATGGCATGGCGCTACAGCGAAGGTTGCCTCGGTTCTTGACAAGATGCACGCGGAACGGTGTTCCGATATACTGCGTTGGAGTAACCATACTAATCGCTCTGTTGGCATTCCTGCAGGTATCAAATGATACCTCTAAGGTGCTTGAATGGTGAGTTATCTGACTTGATTGTTAGCTGGACGTAGTCTGAACTTTCATGATAGGTTCGTCAGCCTCACGGCGGCCACGCAAGTTATCAATTATGCTATCGTGACATTTACATATCTGAGATTTTACTATGTGCTTTTTTGTTACACTTTCTGGTTCGAAGTGATGCTGACTTTTTTCAGGCCTTGGAGGCTCAGGGAATATCCCGAAGCAGCCTACCATTCCGTAGTATCCTTCAACCATTCTGCGGGTATATTCTCAGTAGTCTTTCCCTCGTCAAGGCTGATCATGTTCGCAGCTACTACGCCTTCGGGTTCACCCTCATAATGCCGTTCATACTGGGTTATTCGGTCTTCATGCCAGGAAATTGGGACACGACCACGTTCTTCTTTTCTTATACTATCATCGGTGTTCTTCCTATATTATTCATCGTCTGGAAGGCCCTACATCGTACTCGGGTGCGTTTTTCCGTTCTATAATCTGATAAGTTTCGTTAACGATCTATGTCCAGCTCATTCGACCGAAAGAAGTTACTTTCTTCGAGGAGGAAAGGAAAATCATAGATGACTATGAAGCGTCCTTTGTTAACGCAGAAAGCAGAATGGACGCGTTTAAGAAGTGGGTGATTGGGTGAGCTGCGAGATTATTCATGAGCTATCGTATTGCAGATGTCATCTTGTCCTACAACTATAATTGAATGGCGGAGAGCCGCTTCCGTGGAATCTGAATTGGAATACCCGTGACTGATCGAGAACGCACGGACCTAAAGTGTGCACTAGGGGCTCTGCGCCAGACTTGTCATCCTCTTTCACCTACGTTGAACGAAGCATCTCGGCCCACCAAAAGTCTACCCCACCGCCGCTCACAGCTGCTTTGATTTCTCTGTGAGCATCTCTCTGCTATCCTTTGTGCAAATTTCCCTCCGGAGTCCTGTCCTGATCACTGCGCAGTCAGGAGTTTCCAATATCGCAATGCCCTCTCTTCCCCAAGAGCTGGTTGACAGGATCATCGATGAGGCCAGGGACGATATCCCGACTCTGCGGTCTTGCTCCTTAGTCTCTCACGCCTTCCTGCCTCGCACCCGCGTCCACCTATTCGAAACCATAGATCTCAGCACCATTGACGAGTGCCAGAAATTCCACGCCTTGTGTATCACCTCCCCACATGTCATCACCTACGTCAAGAATCTCGATCTCTGCACACTCTACGGCGGTCGTAGGGAACGCATCCTCGAGGATCCTTCTTTCCCAGCTGTGATGGGACTCATTCCCGTATGTCAGCTCGAAAGGTTGAAAATAAACAAGTATCACTGGAGCGAAGTGAGTGAGTCTTCGAAGGAGGCGTTGTCACAACACTCCTTTCGCTCAGTTGTCCTTGACACGAACCTCCTTAAGGACGTTGATGCCCTGTACACTGTATTCAGCGGGTCTACAGAATTTGATCTGTCATTCGAAGGGATCATAGGGGAATCGAGCCCGTTTATCACTAATATGTCCCCTCCAGCGTCGGGAGGGTGGTTGGTCAAGCTGAGTCTGGAAGGATTCTGCGATCCCATTCTCGAGTCCATCATCGAAACTCAGACGTATCCCTTCTCGGTCAACAATCTGCAATCTCTCTCAATCATTATCGAACATCAGACTACTGTCGCTTCTCAAACAAATCTTAGATTTACCACTTCCGTCCCTAGAACATCTGAATGCGGCACATCACAGGAGCGGTGAGTAGAACGTGTCCCGTCGTCAAACCAGAACTGACACTTTACCAGGCTCGGTGGCGGCTACCCACCCGATTTTGAATATCTCGCGATTGCGCTCTATCAATGTGTCGCTAGCGGAAGAAGGAGATACTTCTGATCCTCAGACAATGAAGTGGTGGGTGGAAAACTTGAAGGAAGCAAAGTCCACGTCCATCGAGAATATCGCTCTCGACGTATATCTTTCCAACTACGAACTGCGACCCTCCGGGACCCACAACGTTTGGTCTGATTTGGCGAGGATCCTGTCTGGTTCCGACATGAGCAACATTATAGATGTATCTATCGTCTTTAGGCTTAGTTATGGCCAGGGAGAAAACATACAGCAGTACAAGACGGTGGTAGAGACAAAGATGGCTCCATTGGTCGCGCGAGGGATCGTTTCTATTTCTGAACTCGGTAAGCTGCTTGCGCATCGCTTTTATTGCCCTTTGCTGAATAAAGCTGTTTAGATTGATATGGGACAGCTAGAGTCTCTTTGCAAATATGTCGTGGCGATCGATTGGATTTTTCTGTAATAGGCTGGTTATGTTCAGGTCAAGTAGAGTTCACTTGTAGTAACCAGGTGGTAAATGAAACGTCAAATAGACTACTTAGTTACTCCTACGCAGCACGCGAACATCGATAGGTGCTGATGGAAATAAGTAAAGAGGTGTTACTCTTCGAATACATCTAACTTCTACCACATGGCTTAATGCCCATCTTGAAGCCTACTATGACATCTATGGAACGATAGAGATCTCATGTTCAAGCCCGATACTGGGGGGATCATACTCAGATGCGGCGAGACTTATCTGTTCAAGGATTTTGATACGGAGGTGGTTGTGAAATACACTGACCACTTTGCGAACTCTAAGGAATTCTTGGCAGGGTTGCAACGTGAATGTCATATAAAGAGGTGGAATCGCTCGAAGATAGGGACGACGTGTATAACGACAAATATCATGAATTCATTTGTCTTATGGATAAGGTCGAGTCTAGTTTATCGTTGTAAAGCTGTTTATTTTATTGACTTTAAGAAGTGTGTGCATTGATATTCTAGTGCATACATAACTGCTCAAATTTTTTGTTGTAATGATGTATCTAATCCCAAAGAAGTGATGGAACGAGGACAAGAACTTTGGGTTTACAAGCGTCTAGCTAGAATGGAAGAAACGACATGCTGCTTCCCGGCCGGCGCAGCATACACCGTATTAATGCTGTTTGGAGGACTCCTTCGACATATCCTCCTTCGTATCTCCCTACAGAGTCCAAGCCAGGCTTCGAACCGTATAAGAGCAGACTTGACGGACGTTCGGCGAAGGTCGGTGGACATGGTTCATGACAGTTGTTCTCAGTGCCATGCACTGCAGAGAGCTCGGAGTCTTTGGTAGAATATCGCTTGATATCTATAGGAAGATAAATGGGAGCAGAACAGCCGCAGGAAGTTATGAGTCGTCGATGTAAGGATCGGATTCTGTCGCCTGCTTTTGGCCTCAAGTGCGAGATGAGAGGTAGTGATTCAATCTTTCCGGTTGAAGTGTGGTCTCCATCTGGCCGCTAGCAGAGTGTACCATTAGGCGTGGCTTCCAGAATATAGGCGGCGACATACCTTCGATTCGATGTCCAGAATCAGTTCCCTCTTCGATGTCCACTGAGAGCGGACTCGCCTAATGCGCAACAACGTCGTAGTCTTGTATACAACAAAGCTCGTGAGGAGAAATAGAGTGACGAGGATGAAGACAGTAAGCGGGATATTTTTTGTGCAAAGGATAAAGAATGAATAGGCCAGGGCGGATGATGTAGTGGCAGTCATCGAGATAGCTACTAGCCGTAAGATGCTGAAAATAGAATGGAATAGGAATGAGAGTGTTAGGGGAGGTGGGGTGTTGGCGATGCCTCGTGTAGGCTGGTTGTTGGTAAGAAGATGGATCCATGTTTGACGATCGTTCATTTTTCCGATGTTTTCCGGCCCGGGGACCGGTGGCAGGTAACGAATGCATCTCGCTAGCAAAAACAGTAGGTAAATTCCTCAGAAATTGCGTCTGATTTATGGTGTGGATTCGAACATGCAAGCTGGACTGAGGAATAGACCAAAGAAGGCTTCAAGTTACGCTTGAAAATTACGACCCGATGTTTATGTTACTGGATTGATTAGTTAGTTGAAGTACACAATTCGATTTCTTGGTCCAAAATTTTGGCGCCATGAGATCGTGGTTCCAATGGCGGTTGGTCCCGGGCGGAGGCATTTACCGTTTCCGGTTGCTCACCAACTTAACTTTAAGCCAGGCGCTCTCGATAACGTGGTGAGTCAACGTTTTGTCGCTAATTATAATTCCTCTAATATTGAAATATATTGCCGTTTTTATTGATAGTACAGGCAGCAAAAGAGATATCCCAAAACGAAACCCCTATTCAATTAGACGAGCAGAGAGAAAATTCCAGGGGCACGGGAAGCGAAGGCCCCGTCCTTCGCCTCCTTTTCCCAAGCGTCTGCTATGACATCAACGACTTTCGTTTCGATGCCACGACAGGTTCCCCGATGCTCAATCCAATCTCCCGGAACTACGTCGACATCGCAACCCAGACATCGTATGCTTTCGCCTTGTACCCGTGCCCACGGGCCCAAGTCCCTTTTCTTCGAGAAGTTTTGTTTGAGGGTGAATGTAGCATCCTTGTGGTAGCCAAACCCGAAAGAGTTGAGCTGGGCCTCGGTTAACGAGATTGGTGTGGTGTTGGAAGGGGTGTTAGCAGGAGGAGAGTCTTGGACCTTGGCAAACTCATCGGGAGAGTTCTTGTGGTGGATCGCGAGTACCTGACCTTCGGGGTGGAAGACATGCCACTCGCAACCGTTTGGGTAGTTGAGGCCGCAGCGACAAGGCCGTACGGAGATGGGTGTCTCGCCATGGAGTCCCTTCGGGATGAGAGAGACAGAGGGCGATTCGAAAGGCTGAGTTGATTTAACTTGGTTAGGCTTGGAGGGTTGCATGGTGGATCGGATGGTGTTTCTGAGCGCTGCAGGCCGGTCTTTTATATGTTCAGATCAAGAGCACCCTTACGTATTCTGCAATTGTCGGCACAAGAGTGGATAAGCTACCACTAGTCATGATGCGTGACGAATAGACGTCCTTGAACAATGATTGAATCCATGACAATGCATGGACATTTCGTGTACAAAACTTAAACTTAAATCATTGTTGAGTGGCAACTTTGCCGTTTGGAAAGCAGAACGCACCCATTACTGTAAATACCGCGGAATCTGTGGTATGTTCTTCCGAAATTTCTGTGTGCGGTTTTCTAGGGCTTATTTTTTGACTTCACGTTAATTATGAGCTGACATCGCCCTAACTATGCTCAAATTTTGGGATGAAATAGACTAGTCAATATATGTAAGATATATGTTCCGAGTGCTTCGAGTTTATAGTTCATTGATCCCTAGAAAAGGTAATTGACACACCTTAGAGCTGAACTTGAAGCAAAGTAAATATACCTTTTACAGCTAACGTATGACATTACTTGGTTGTCTCGCTACAGGCCCGGCTAAACAAAAATGATATTTGCCACACTAGGACATATAAAAGTGGGAGCTCTGCTCTCTGTCTCGCCTACGCTCTCACCAACTATGTCTTCCCAAGAAGTTTCTTCCGAATCTTGTACCCTGGAATTTCTCATCAACAAACGTCAGTTAATGCAACTCGCGTATCGCCCAGAATTTGAAAATCAGACTCGGGGATGGTACATGCAGGAATACTCCATTCCCCTCGTGAAATCTCGCCACCACAGAACGTTTCAGTCGATTTTCAAGATGAGTATGGTTCTCGGTAGGTTTTTATTGTACACTATGCGCATCTCATCCTGACGTTGATTACAGCCAAGGAGCCTTATAAGATGTGGGACGATCATGGCAATGGGATTGTCGTCACCACCGATCCAAGTTTCCCCGAACCTGTTGACATTTCGGTCCTATGGCATACTCTATACTCCTCTGTACCGCTCAAATACTTTCCACCGAGCAGTGAGTACGCAGGCAAAGGGATACTCCAGGCGTTAGCAGATGGTGAGTTATATGAGTCGTTTCACGATAATGTCCCCGTCGCTAAATCAGTTCGACTAGCTTGCTTGTACATTCAAGAAAAGATGGACAAGCTGGACACATCGTCACATCGACATTGACATTCTAGAAAGAGTGCTCCGTATTTAGTTTGCTTTTAATCTCTCTAAGTCTTCCTGTAATAAAAGGCTACTTATCTCGTTCTCTGGCTTCATTGTCTTTCGTTTGTAGCTGCAATGGCGCAGAGAATAATCGACAAAGTTCAAAATTCTTGAGCGGTCTTACGAAACTGTTCGTGAGATTGAGCAACTGTAAGAACTCGCGGTTCACAGGTAAGCACAAAAGGAACTAATGTTCACGGCAATCGCGCTAACGATGCCCTACTAACTAAACAGCTTTTATACTACCAGAATACATGTAGAATGTACTAGAATAAATGAGTAATGTATCACTAATAAAATGAGTAAGCGTCCCGGGGAATATGGGGAGAACGAGCGAGAATATTCATGCAAGCTCGCTCTTCTAAAAATAGCAATCCATATTCTAACAGCAACTTGATGGGAAGGACGTCGATAGTAATGAGAATCAATGATGCTACGGGCAAGCCACCGACGCGACGCGTTTGTTTGCTCATGTTGCATATCAAGGCCACCAACGGCATTTTCCGTCTGCTTTACCACAACGACGACCACGACTCGACATTGACAACGTCACTGCAACCGGAAGCTCGAAAGGTTTAATTGCTTAAAACTTCTTACCCTTTCCCTCTTCTGCAGTTTTCCAGTCTCCCTTTCAGTACAGTTTCCTATGCCAGACGATGGAATTATCTTTTTTTCCTCCTTGGACAGGGTTAGGACAGGGCCGTACTGATGCGCTTCTTTCTTTGTCATGATATCCTAATCCTGACAGGTTCCCTAGTGTAATTCATGGTAGGGCAGGTTCGATGGTCCCATGGGCTCCTGGATGGCGCTTCCAATGATAGGTGCACGTTAAACAGTGAAATGCCGGGGATCGCCTGGAATGATGGAGACGCGTAGCCCAGTAACGCAGGAGGCCCGGGTTCTGTAGCACGGCAGGATGACTAGGTGCACAGGCATATCCTTTGATTTTTCATCCAAAGCTTACTTTTTTGACCTATTAGCGAGAAATTCCAAGGAAAAGGGATACGATGGACTTCAACGATGCCAAGGATGCTTGTTGTCTCGTAGATGTTGGGTCCAAGAAGGCGCGGCTCGGATTTTAGAGAGACTACCTTGTCCTGAAGGATTTTCTGGCTGCTATACGAGACTCAATGCATTCGTGGCTCAAAGAAAAGAGCACCACACGAACAGTGTGGCAGACCGCGTGTTCTCTTTGTTCTCGGGCTAACGTAGCTGCAGCTCATATCGCGGGGACATCCCTCCTGGGCTAATGCGCCTTTAGTTGGGAGACCATTGACAGGTAAGACATCCCATTTCTCATTGTTCTATTACTGTAGCTGATATAGGTTTTATCCTAGTGAACTAGCGCCAAAAACAAGACGTTCCTCGAGATGACTTTCAGTAGTTTTTGTGAAAGCTCATTACGCGCTGACCTGGGCACTTTTTCGGACGAATCTGGGTCTGTGTCGCCGGCGAACGGCGGGTGTCCATGATAAATCCCGATGGAGAGCCAATGTCTGCAAAAAAATCAGATAGCACGGGAAGCGTATAATCGTTGAGGGCGTCCGTTCAGATCAAGTTGGAGAACACCAAAATGGTACGATATATCAATGAATGGTGCATGGCTGCTTGCTATTAGCCTGCAGTTCGCTCGCTTTCTGTGGCATTCGCAGTCCCTGTAAGCTCCAAGATAAGGATCGTATAGCTCCATGGAGCAGCGACGTTGGCAGATCGACATCGAGAATGCCAGGATTCAGGGATTTGCTGTGTGAGAAGGTATGGTTTACCATGTATCCTCTCTTCCAGTGTTAATGTTTCTCCGCAGTTCAAACCACTCACCTTTTGACACCATTCTTTTCATCAACTGAAGCCCGGCAAGGAGACTATTGTTTTGGCAGGGGAATTTGGCGGGCGGGCGGAACATCCGATTTCCTGGCTAAACAGGACTTCGTGGTTTCTGTTAGTTGCGGCACTCTGGAACGTGACAAGCAGAGCATGTCATCGGTAACTTCTAATCCCTCGATCCTGCTCAGCATCTAACCACGGTCGTAGAGTTGAAGTGACGCTCGCTAAGTATTCACATCCTATAGGGCGCTTTGAAGGTTCCGCGTTGGCGACAAAGCGAACTCATACAGCAGATATTAATATGCTGTGGACGGGCGCGTTATATATGGTACGTCTTTCATTGCCATAGCGCCACCTATAATGACTTTTTTCACTAGCTATATAGCCTCTGGGTATGAGGCCTGTGGCGATTCTCAAGCATGATGATGGACCACATAAGATGGATCTTGTTCCACTGCATCAAAGCTTCACGAAACATACATCCTCATCGGATGGAGCCTTCCCTTTCTCTGTGGACTGAATTCTCAAGGTATGCAGACCGGATCTTGTCATAGCTGGAGTATTTTTACTCAGATTTTCACTGGATTCCCGATCAGACCCGTGCCTCGAGGTTCCAGAACGACGTCTTATGACCTAAACTGGGGACGTAGATTTCAAGTCAGATAATACATACGCGCGAGAGTTGACCTCGTCAAGGACTTTTGATTCGCATTTTTCTCTGTATGCATCATCTACGTCGTTATAACACTTATCTTTAGCTTACGTCAGATATTTCCGTCCGCTTCTTAGCATCTTGAGCCGTCATCTTCATGAATGGCACTGAAGTAGTGCCACAAAACAAGGCCTAGTGTGATGTACCCCATGTCTGTACCTGCGGAAGCTTTCGCGCCTTATATGTTACGTTTACGCGAACACTTGCGCATGACACGGTTTCAGCAAGCAGAATAGCCCTGTCAGTCTCCAGGTGCTCGTGCATCTAAACAAGGAGCTTCGGCTTCGGTCAGGTCATCCTTCTATTGTGGGTATATTTTGACGCAGATT
>NW_026848415.1:0-116123 GCF_030435595.1 Desarmillaria tabescens
TGTTCATGATCTCCCCCATTTGTGCTTCATAGTCCCATACCAGCTCTTCTGTGTTCCCAAGGTTTGCTCTGGTAACCCATGAATTTTCTTTGGGGCCATACCCCTTCCATTTAATGAGGAAGTCTGTGACTTCTTTTCAACATCTCCCTCTCCCAGTCCATCTATTCTGATGATCGAGAAGTTCCTCGATTTCGTATTCCTCTTCATCGTCGATTAGTTCTGGGGATGGGACGGGCAGTTGTTGTTGGTTGGGAAACTGGGGTTCATGGAAGGGGGATAGTAGGGACTCATTGAATCTATTGTGGACCTTCCAGGCTGAGGGTAGGGTGAGTTCATAGGCGCTGGCCCCGTATTTAGCAAGAATGGTGAAGGGTCCAACACACTTGTCATCCAACTTCTTCTTTGGGCAAGGTAGGTGTAGGTTGCATGTATCTAACCATACCTTTTGACTGATTTGGTAATGTTGGCTAGGCACACAATGTCAGTTGTAACTTCGCTTCATGGTGTCTGCAGCTTCTTGGAGGGCATTCTTGGTGTCCAGGTGTATTTTTGTGATGTGATCCACAAATTCTTGGGTGGCTGGGATGTCACTTTGGTGCATGTGTGGGCTGGGGAATAAATCTCCGTCTCTACCAAATGTGACCTTGAATGGGGAGAATCCCGTGGCAGAGTGTTGTTGATTATTGTGGGCGAATGCCGCTAAGGGCAGCCATTTGCTCCAGTCATCTTGCCAGTATAAGACAAATATCCGTAAGTACTTCTCTACCTCCTGGTTTGCTCTTTCCATCTGTCCGTCCGTCTGCAGGTGATATGCGGTGGAAGGATTACCCTCTATACCCATTAATCGGTACAACTCCCTTGTGAATTTGGTGATGAATTGAGGGCCTTGATCTGAAATGATCTTGATGGGGATGCACCCATATTTGCAACACACCTCATCCCAGAGGATTTTAGCCCATCCCTTCGCAGATAACTCTTTAGAGCAAGGTATCGTGATCAGGGTTTTGGAGCAACGATCGACGATGTTGAGGAGTGCGTTGTGGCTGTTTGACTCCAGTAGGTCAGTAATTAAATCTATGGTGATGATGTCCCATGGTTTATCTGGGATTTCATTGGGATAGAGGGGTGCACTTTTAGCCCGAGTGGAGTTTTTGGTGCATTGACATGTTTCATAACCACACACATATGCCTCTATGTCGCTCCATAGTTTCAGCCACCAGTACTCTCGTAGTATCAGTTCCTTGGTCTTCTCTATCCCTGGGTGTCCCGCTAGAATGTGGTCATGGTGTCGGGCAAGAATATCTCCAGGCAAGGTAGTGTCTCGTGGGACATAAATGCAGTTGTCATGGAGTAGGAGCCCCTCTTCCTTAGTTACCCCCTCGTCATGGTTGAGTGAAGTGGCTATGTCTTGGTCCCAGTTGTGCAGGTCTTGAGTGGCCTAGCAGATTTGGTTGTGAATATTCTCCTCCGATGGCATTTCCAGGGCCCGGAAGTGTTCCGGAGTGAGAACGACTATGTCCTGATTGTCGTCCTTTCCTTGTTCATAATCTGCCCTACGACTAAGAAGATTGGCCTTCTTGTTGGATGCCCCCAGCTTGTGGTGAAGACTAAAGTGGTATTCCGCTAGTTTGGTGACCCACCTTGCTTGCCGACGATTTAGCTTCTGGGGTTTTTGGAAATATTGGAGGTTTTGGTGATCGCTCCAGATTTCAAAGTCCAGTTGGGCCCCTAAGAGGTAGTGTTGCCACTCTGAGAGGGCTACCATGATGGCCAGGAGCTCCTTGTCGTATATCTCATAGTTGCATTCAGTAGTTGTGAGCACCTTGGAAAGGAACGCTAGTGGTCTCCAACACCCTGCCTCATCTTCTTGAGATAATACTGCCCCTACTGCTCTGTCACTCAAGTCGGCCTCCATTCGGAACAGTCTTGTGATGTCAGCCATCTCCAGCACCATGCCCTCTAAGAAGCATTGTTTAACACCTTGAAATGCCTCCTCCTAAGCCTTCCCCCATTCCCAGGGTACCTTACCTGTTAGTCGAGTTAATGGGCATACTTTGTTGCTGTAGTGTTTGATGAACCGTCTATAGAAGTTTGTGAACCTGAGGAATGATTGTAATTCCTGCTTCTTGGTGGGTTCTGGCCATTCCAGAATACTGGCTATCTTGACTGGATCCATGCGTATGTTCCCCTTGCTGATGATCACCCCTAAGTACTCTATTTCGAGTGCTTCAAACTCGCACTTTGATGCTTTCAGGAATAGTTTATGTTCCTGGAGTAGTTGGAGCACCCGCCTTGTTACTTGGTGGTGCTCTGCGAGGGTTCAGGTAAAGATGAGGATGTCGTCGAGGTATACAGTGACCTTCCCTTCCACAATGAGGTCCTTGAATATGTTGTTCATCATCCATTGGAATGTGGCCGGGGAATTGGTGAGTCCAAAGAACATGACCAAGGGTTCGAACAACCCCCAATTCGTGCAGAATGCGGCCTTCCATTCGTCTCCCTCCTGTATCCGGACATTATTGTACCCCCACCGCATGTCCAACTTGGTGAAATATCAGGCCCCTTGGAGTTTATCCATTAGTTCCCCAATTAAGGGCAGAGGGTACCGATTCTTGATCATCATCTTGTTGAGTTTGTGATAGTCCTGGACGGGTCTTAGCTTCCTGTCCTTCTTCTTGATGAAGAAGAATGGGGAGGCCATGGGGGATTTGGACAGGCATATCCTCCCACTTTCTAGGTTCTCGTCCAGAAACACATCGAGCTCTTTTTGTTCTTGCGGGTTAAGGGGGTACACTTTGCAGTCCAGGCTGGCCTTCGCATTGGGGATTAGCTCGATGGCATGATCCCAGGGTTTATTGGGAGGTAGTTCATCAAAGTTTTCTTTGGCAAAGACATCATAGTACTCTCTGTATTCTGTGGGTACGATCTCCTTGAATGTCCGGTCTGGCTTAGCTTGGTTGGCCTGGGCAGCCAGGTTGTTGGATAGCGTCCTGGTGGCTCAGATGTGCATTTCCCATTCCATGTCAACTACTAGGATTTGGTCGCCTTCCTCATACTCTGTCCATCACAGGGAATCTTCATCTGGCAGGCGGAAGGGGATGGGTCTGCAGTTGCATCTTGCTAGGGTTACTGCTCCAGTCGTCCAGTCAATTATCAGGTTGTGTCGTTGTAGCCAGTCATATCTGAGGAAGAGGGGGGTGGTCCCCAAGTCTACGACTGCTAGCTCGATGCACTCTTCGTGGTCCCCGATTATCAGTCTGACCTCGGCGTATTCTGTAATATCCCCGCCTTTGTTTCAGGTGCTGTCTGCATTGTATACAGGGGTGGGACAGGCAGTTTGTCACAATTGGAGGGCGTGGTCCTTGGCCCATTTCCGATCTATGGCACTCCCAGTGCAGCCACTGTCGACCAGGGCTGTTACCTGGTGGGGGTTCCAGGTGTCCAGCATCTCAAGTTGTAGCTTAATTGTTATATGGCGCCCTTTGCCTCCACGTATATACTGCGGCGGTGCCCACAGCTCTTCGAGCTCATCCAGCCCTTGTTCAGTTTATGCCGCACTCTCTCCTTCTCTCTCAGCGAGCTGCCAGATCATCTCAGCTACTACTTCCTTTGCCTTTGACGGGTGTACCCACCATCCTAGAATTCCCTTTTGCTCTTCCAGGGTGTGTGCATTCCTTAATCCCCTTCATATCCATTCTGGCCTGTCCTGGTGAGGGTGGTAGGCCTGTGGGCATTTTGTTCCCATCTGCCGAGGGTACTCCACGATTTTGGTTCAGGTCTTCTCCTCGGCATATGCTTTCTTAGGGTGTAGGTAGCTGTAATCGTCATCCTCATTGGGTACTTCTTCCACCATAACTCTTGTCTGGGTAGAGGTTTCACGTGAAGCAGAGTGGGACATAAAGGCCTCCATGTCATGGCACGTTCCATTAGGGTCCTCAGTGGGTATGGGTCCACCTGTGCACAGACCCAGACACTTCACTGGCACTTCTGTTTCCCTTATTCCACCTTCAGCAGCCCCTTGCTCCTCTGAGATGTTAGGCGATTCTTTCTTAGTTTCTGTAGAACATAATGGCAGTGGGGGTATATTTGAATGCATTATAGGACATACATAGGGTGTAGAAACTAAAGTCCTGGCCGGCATGACTGAATTGCTTACTTCCTCGCTGGCTCATCTTTTACCTCCTCTACCTGAGTAGTGTCGGCTAATTCTTCTGGTCAATTTGGGTCATTGAGCATTGCACGGATCATTGATTTGGAGAGTTTGTACTGCCCGGCCGACAAACTAGGTTTGGGTTGGATTTTCCATAGGGACCTGTTGGCAGGGCACTTGTTGTCCCTGGCCATGTGGTTGGGAAGGCCACATCGGAAGCATAGCCTGTTCTTCTTCAGGTGATCTACCTCCATCAGAAGCCCCTGGCTCTCATAGGTGGCCCCTGTGGCGTCCTTTCGATGGTCGATGGTCCCTGGATTACTAGCCTTGGAGTGGTGGCCTTTGGCACTGGTCCCCTGCCTCCTTCTTCTGCCCTGTGAACATGGTAGTTCTCGTCAATCTGCTTCACCCTCCATTTCCACTCCTCATAGTTGCAGGGTCGGTTGTTATCCCATGCATGATGATGTCCTTAGTCTTCATCCGGATGGCCTTTTTCACCGTATCCATCATCTCTTCCTCGTTTCTGAACTTCTCGGCCTCAATGGCTAGTTCCTCGAAGTCCACGAAGAATTCGATGGCATTATAGTTCACCTGCCACAGTGCTTTCCATTTGATCCATTTTAGTTTGATCTCTGTGGCTTCCCTGAACCTCTCTCTGAAGTCCACATCGAAACTAGGCCAAGTAGGGTACCAGGTGTGTCAGCAAGCGGCATCGTACAGATGTCCCTTCTTCTGGACCCACCACTCTAGTGCCTTTCCTTCAAGCAGGGAGGTGGCGAATACCACCCTGGACGGGGTGTACCCTCTTTTGCTCATTGGGAATTCCCTGGGAAAGATGGTGAAGTAGTCTTCGCATCCAGACAAGAATCTTTTTACATCACTAAAAGCTCCAGAAAAAGGTGCCAGAGTCTTCATCATTTTGGGCCTAACTGTCCCCCAAGGAAGTTCGCTTCCTTCTAACTCCCATGGTTCAGGGCTATCTGGTGGAGGTCCTGGTGATTTGGGGGGTAATTCCAGGTCCACCAACTCTGGCAATGACCATAGTTCGTAGTCGTGGTGTGGGTTATATGGCAGCGATGGGGGAGACAGAGGAGGAGGGGGTTTATGACTCGGGTGGGCCTTCTTCTTGGCATGCTGGGAAGGTTGATCAGCATTAGTTTCCGATTCTTCTTCTTCTGTTGGCATGCCCCCCTGGAGCCTACTCCCCGGGGGTAGGCTCAGTCGGGTCGGACTCAGTTCCTTGGGGATGATTGCCCAGTGATACAGTGGATAACTTTGTTGTTCAAAGGGTTGTAGGATGTCTGCTTGGTCGTTATGCAACTGGTTCCATAACTTTGCAGCATGATAGTGTACTTCATCTTCATATATAGCATTTCTGACCATTTCTGGCAGCTGTGGTTGGTACATTAATTTAGCAGCTTCCGTGGTGATCTATGACCCCTCATTGGCCAGGGATCCCTCCTGCCATTCCAGAAGCTCCTCCCAATCCATCTCAGTCACTGCCTTTGTCATGGCGGGGTTCGGGGGTTGATCTGGGGTAGGGTGTAGATTCTTCGGTATTGGGCCCCTGGAACCAGTAGCAGAAGTTGGTGATATGGGCATGCTCCCATGGAAAGAGGTGGTTCCAGCAGGTGGTCTCAGTATTTCTAGGCCAGAAATAGAGGGGCTGGTCTTTGGGTCATGGTAGTATGGGGAATTCTTGTCCCTCTGGTACGTGGGCACCTCCCCTTCTAGCGAGGGCCCAGTTCCTATTTCGTATCCCCCGGGCAAAGTCCTGGAACCTTCTGTATAGTATGTCCCACTCTGAATGGACAGGTCAATGGAAGAAGAAGTTGGCCAGTTCTGGCTCTTCTCCGTATTCTCCAAGGGTCCACCTGACATAGGGTACGAGGGGTTCTGGAGTCTCCTAATCCCTTCTTCGGTCCTCAGCAATGGCTTGAAGCTGGCAGCATAGGTCTCCGCGGCACTCTCCATATGGGCTAAGATGGTGGTTGGCAAGCTCATTTCAAATTGGGTGGGAGTTATGTTCCTCATCATCGGTGACCCATGAGTCATATGGGTCCGAGCTGGAGGTGTCTTGGGGGTCAGGTCTCATGTCTTCTCCTCTTGTCATGGCATTGCTTCTTCCAGTAGTGAGGCTGAGATCCGGGAAGCTGGGGATAGTGGGTGAGTCTGGATACTGGAGGTCAAACTCTGGTATCTTCCTGTCCTTGAGTGGGGGGAGCCGGTTGGCTTGGTGCCATGCATCCATGAGTGCCCAGTCATGCTGGTAGGCATCAAACTCTTCTGGCTCGGGGACCTCATCTGGATCTGGGGCACAGAGGGGGAATCCGTGGTAGGCCATAAAAGTTTCTTCTCTGCTGCTGGTGCTGATGTAGAGGCAGGTGAAATGGGGATGAGTTCCTGGGCCGACGATAGTTCCTCCTGTGCTTGGGTCGACCCTTGTTTCAGCGATCCTGTATTCTTCATCTGAGGGGTCCACAGATGCCCAAAGAATCCCATCTGTGAGGACCCGCTGCTCTCTTCTGTCAGCATCATCTTGCTCTTCAACTCCGCCAACCCGAACCTCTCCTTCCATGTCTTCTTCGCCTCGCTCGACTGGGATGTCGGTGCGGACGTTCTCATCCCTTGACGCTGAAGTGCTGTGTCAGAATCAGAAGGTACTGGTGTTTCGATAATGGAATGGGGTGCATCTGGGTTGTCCATCAAGCCCGTAGTATACTCTCCTGGGAGCGGGGGTCTGCAGGACTCTGGTGTGGTGTCATCACTTATATCGGAGGTATCCATACAGGAAACAGAATACCAGGATGAGGATGGCGGTTAAGAAACCAGCGAAGACGTTAAAGGTGTTAGACGATGTACTGCTCATGGGTGATGTTCACTGTTGTGGTTGACAATGAAGGCCCTTGAGAGAAGCTTTAGCTGAATATAACCCACTAGTATGACAAACAAGGTCAAACTCGTGATGTGACTCACACTTTGGTCAAGTGTACAATGAGCAGGCGCAAGTAGTCTTTTAGCAGATGACTTAGACAGCCTAGGTGAGGCGGATGGAGTCGATAACTAGGTATATAGACCTTAGCCAAAGCTGGGGCTTAAGGCCACAGCTTGGTCTACTTAAATACAAGACAGAGTGTCCAAAAATGGTACTTAATAGGTCTGTGAATCATATGATGAGCTGGCACCTTGGTCCAAATAGAAGTGTAAATGTGACATCTGTGGGATGTGGTACTAAGCGAATATGAGTCAGTAAGGTACTTAGGAGAAATATAGTCAAGATAAAAGAAATAAATGGAATATCTGTGACAAGACTCAGCACTGCCACCCCATGTGAAAACCCCCTGCAGTCATGAATTATCCATGCACAGCCTTGCAAAACATGTCACGTAGCTAAAACTATGGCAAGTCAGCCATAGTCATAGAGAATTATTCATCAAATTATTGGAGAGCTGGTTAGTGAGGACTCTTAGTCACATTAGTATAGCCTTAGGCACAGTAACTGTGCATAATTACCAACCTTTGATAAGTAAGTGCTTGAATAATCTATGCTATAGTAATATTAGTGCTAGAGTAAGGTAGCTTAGTTAGCCAGTGTAGCAAGTATTTAAGTTCACAAGTTGGTAGCCTAAGGGCAGTGAATCAGGAAGACCCCAGATTTTACTCTACACTTACCTTTGATCCCTAACACCTACACCATATACGATACACCCTTGAAGTAGCACAATAAAGACATTTTGCTGCTAGAACTTTGTCTTGAACCTTTATTTCTCTAAACAACAGTGAACCTTCAATGGTTACTTATGCTTACAACCCATTCCTACCTTCTACGCAAAGTATCAAGGAGTCCTGCCACTAGGAGACTCTTTTATTGCTTTGCTATGCAAAAAAATTCACTTGTTTCTGCAGCTAGGAGACAGCATCTTCATCAATCCCACCAACATCTTCGCTTTCTCACAGCCAGAGAAAGTCTCATTGAGTATCAGACTGATCCTCATTACCTTGACTCAACCATACCACATGAGTTAAATAATTTGCTACTGCCTCTAAGTTCACAGCTAGAACTTGGATAGTTTCTTTAGAGCTCTCATTCATTGCATTTGCAGCCAGAGTTGCAATAAGAACAAGGTATAGTCCTTGTACACTTACTGATTAGTCTTTAGGGCCACCTCTAGGATCCCTTTCTCAATTACTTCCCTTCTTGTGAATTTTATAGTTCACTACCACTCTCTACACTATCAGTAGAGAGATTTCTTTACCTTTCTGAACTTAGGAGGCTTTAGTCACCACACAGAGGTGCCCAACTAGACTCACTAGAACCATCCTTCAGATTCTGTGTCTGTTAGCACATACCGCACCTAGGTTTTGTGTTTCCACCCATGGGAGTCTATAGGTTCATCACCAGCAGCACCTCATCTGGTACAGAAATGTGAATGTCTTTGGCCAGCAGATGTCGACAAGAGTGAGGACAATCATCAACACTGTTTCAGACCATATTGATGCAGCAGCTGTGAGGTACAGATGCAGCAGAGAGGCGATGGCTTGACTATGTGGTGAAGAGGCCCATGGTCAATTTAGAGTGTTGGTGCAGGAAGACATAACTGCAGTGCAAATACAAGAGCATGATGTGAAGGCAACTAAATGACTGGGAAAGATGGGTAGTTGACAGTCTCAAGGAGGACCTGTGGTAAGAGATAAGCCCTCCAAACTATCTTGGATATGGACAGTGCTTGGAGGTCCAGGCTGTGAGGTTGATGGTGGTATTCATAAGTGTATGTGTGCAAGTGTTGTGGTTTGTGTTAAGAGTTAACAATGTTTGCAGTGGTCTGAGTAGAATGGGCAAAGGCGCTGGCCCAGAAGGCATGCTGGTGTGAAGAAGTGAATATTTTATGCAAGGAGATGAAGCATACATCACTGTCATTGCAATTTGAGGCAGAGGAGTGGTGTGCACATGCAATTCAAGCTGACATGCCTGTAGCTGAGGAAGTATGAAGAGGAAGACGAGCATTTGCACAGAAGCAGGTGATGTATAGAGAAAGGATGAGAGAGGCTTTCGAGGTCCTGTGGGGTAGGAGAAATAACTGGGAGGCTAGTTGGGAGACAGACACTGGGGTGGAGCTGTTCAGCTCTGAGAAAAGCGACAACAATGAAGGCTCTAATGATTTACAGTCTAATACACCCTCTGACAATAGATAATGATTCATAATGTAGTCTGCTTGTATTAGTGGTCTGTAGGATATAGGCTATATAGATTATTCCATTTTGGGCATCAGATGTTGAGCAAGGCATTGGTGAGCATTGGATGTCAAGCAGGATATCGGTGAACAATGTCTAGGCCTGCTGACACATTTATAACTCTTCAGCAACAGCCCACTCATTAGTGATGTGTATTAAGGCTTTTGCCTCAATGCAGAGAGCCTTGCTACAATGGGAAATAATTTAATGGGTTTTCCTTGCTACAGCAAGGGTGGAAGTCTCATTACTAAGACTACAGGTGATTTGGAGACCACGGGGGGATTGAAGAAGAGGAAGGTGAAGTCTAGTGAGGTGGTACTGAGTGAGGGTGAGGATGCTGTGAGGCCATCGGAGAGGCTCTTGAAGAAATTGAAAACTGAGCCTGAGATGCAGGCTGATGATGAGGAATATAAGGACAATGGTATGTTTTCTATGGGTTCTGGAGGTTTGCTGGCTTGTTGTGTAGAGCACTGTGGGTATTGCAAGGTGGATGGCATCAAATGTTTTATTAGGAGCAGTCATACTTGTGAGCAGTGCAAGTTGAAGAAGACTAAGTGTGTGTTTAATCAAGGCAAGGGATCAGGATCTGCAGGATACAGTGAGGTCTTAGACCTCTTGCAAAAGATATATGAGAAGATGGATGAGTTTGAGGAGAGTTTGGAGAGGGTAGAAGGAAAGGTGGATGTCCTCAGGAGCCACATCGATGACTTAGTTGATGATTTTCATTCAGGCAATGAACTGGAGTACCCATGGGATTTCATCCCAGAGAAGTATAGGCAAGAGATCTAGTCATTGAAGGTTGAGCTTGAAAAGCTCAAGAACATCAACATGGAGGCCCTACAGAAGGCAATGCATATGTGCTTTGATCAAGATGTCACACAGGTTTGGTATGCACATGTAACAGGTCCTGAAACATTTGATGGTAGCAATCCCTTTGAACTGGTGAACATTGAGTTCTGGCACAGGTATTATGAGGAGGATGGTCTGGAAAAAGCCTTGGAGGCTAGTGTTAGGATCGTGCCAATAGGAATGCAGCAGAAGTTGCATGTAGTGGAAAGCCATGGAATGCATCAGGCATAGGCGAAGCTATTAGCAATGTCACCCCTGAGCTGAAGCCCTAAGATGATTATGGATGGAAGTCTGTGGAGTGTCAGAGATGAGGTAAGAGATAAGTCCAGTGGATCAGAGTTCCATGGACTGGAGAACAAGAGATTAGACTTAAGAGTCAGAGAGAAAGAGAGAGAATTGGGCTGAATCAAGTTGATATTCGAACTGAGTATCTACAGTGTAATTCTAAGTCTTATATACTAGTTAGGAGTCCGATCTAGTTCCTACTGGCAGTAGTCTACATTCTAGGGTGGTCAGAGGTTGTAATCTACTGGTCAGTAACCAATGGAGTCCAATGACATATTCGCTACCAACATCAGGCTATTGATAAATTAAAATGGAGAGATGAAATATAAAATGGAATACAAAATAGAAAACTGGGAATTGGAATCTGTAGGATTCTGAAATGCGGGTTGTTGGAGTTGAATTGGCATGTGCGTTACAGCTAGGGAAAGGTTTTTGGATATGAGATGAAGGTTTTATGAGCGTGGGAGCTGTCAGGGCAAATGAGCAATGTGGAAAGTTTATTTGAAGCATGCGGAGGGATTTTTGGTAGAGCATTCCAATGGGGAGTGGGATGAGAAGGAGAAGAAACTGCCAGAAATGCTGCCAGGAGCACATTTCATGGGGATCCCAGAGTTAGACGAGTTGGAGCTGATTGTGATGAGCAACAAGAAAAAGGATGGTGAGGAGGATAAGGTGGATGAAGAGGAAGAAGACATAGTGATGGGGGATTTGGTGCCTGCGGACTCCTAAACACTTTTTTGAACTTTGATTATTTTTCTGGAACATTTTTTTGTACACAGATTTTGAAAGCATGGGCCCCAATGGGCAATAATATATATATCTTAACTTAAATACTGGAGTGATTGAGAGGAAGGAAAAACCAAGAAATAGGTGTCTGATAGGTTCTGTTCCTGATTAGGAAAGTAATTTGCAATAGTTTTCCAGGATTTGATTTGAAATTCAAGGAGTGGAAACCATAGGGAGCTGATAAGTTAGGGATAGTTCAAGAAGTAAGGGTTGAGGGTTTTAGGGAGACTTTGCAGATAGTGGCTTTGGATAGTGGACCTGGTTTGTCTGGGTAATGACAGTGGAAATCTTTGATGTATTCGTCTGCAGAGAATTCTGTGGCAGGGATCCAGGCAAACTCTTCATCAGTACCTTCATAACCCAACCATTGAACTCAGTATAGGAGTGGACAACAGAACTGACGATCAAGCTTTGAGTTGAGAATTTGCGCAATCTTGTACTGTTCTTCACTGTCAACTTTGACTGGAGGTGGAGGAGGTTGGGTACAGTTAGGGATAGTGTTGGTCTCCATGGGTTCGAGTTGGGAGATGTGGAATATGGGATGAATAGAACAGAGGTCCAATGGGAGTTTGAGAGTGAAGGAATGGGATTCAGGCTGAGCAATGATGTCAAATGGTCTTAGGAATTTTTCAGCAAATTTCACAGTAGGGCAAGTAGTTCTGATGTGTTTAGAACTGAGGTAGACTTTGTCACCTACTTTGAAGTCAGGAGCCAGGAATGGTCACTTATCCACTTGGAATTTGTAGTGAGACTGAGCATGAGTGATCTCATCTCAAAGGAATTGGTGAAGTTTGTCAAGGTTAACAATGAAGTCATGGGCCTGGGCAGAGGCGATATTGCATTCAGAGTGTATGGTGATGTTGGGATGATAGCCTTTGTTAGTGAAGAATGAGGAGATTCCGGTGGAGACATTGGGAGTGTTGTTGTAGGCAAACTCAGCAATGGGTAGTAAGATGTCTCAATTGTCTTGTTGGTAAGAGCAGTAGATGTGAATGTACTGTTCCAGAGTTTGGTTAGTGCATTCAGTTTGTCCATTGGCCTCTGGGTGATATCCAGAAGTGAAGTGAAGTTCCATATCTAAAGCTTTAGCGAGGGCACATGTGAACTGGGAGACAAATTCAGAGCCACAGTCAGAGGTTATATGATTGGGAACACCATGCTTAGTGAACACATGGGTGATGAATAACCAGGCAAACTCATCAGAGTTGATGGTGTTGTGAGTGAGGATGAAGATTGCTTGCTTCCTTGCAGTCGACCACTATGAGAATAGCAGTGAATCTGTTGGAATCCGGTAGTTGTTTGATGAAGTCCATTTCTATGGAATCCCACAGATGCTCCAGGACTGGCAGAGGTTTGAGTAAGCCAAAAGGACAGTGTCTAGGTGTTTTGTTACATCCACAGGTTGTGCAAGATTTAACATAGTGGCGAACAAATTCATGCATCTGTGGCCAGGTGTAATTCTGTTGGACAAGTTCAAGGGTCTGGTTTTGACCGAAATGACCTGCTAAGATGTGGTCATGATTGTTTTGGAGGACATAAAGATGGAGATCATTGGAATCTGGGACATAGATGTGACTGTCAAGACATAGTAGTCCTGATTCATCCATGGACCACTGAGAGGGGTTGGAAGGAGAGGATGTGAGTCAAAGGCCTTCAGCGGCAGTGGAATCTGATGGCTGTGCATTCTTGATATTGGAGTGAAGCTTGTCAATATCCATGATAGCACTACTGCATAAGACAGGGCCTTCAAGGAATGTAGCGTGGAAGGAAGTGGAGAGTTGTTCTTGAGTGAAAATGGGTCAGAAATTGTGAGGGTTGACTTAAGCATATTGGCTATCCCCCTCTTTAGGGTAGATGTCCCATTGTCTAGTAAGGGCATCCGGTTTTCCACCAAATTTACCCAGTCAGAACTGAACCACAAGGTTGAATTGGGAGAGGAATTGGACCAGCACACTTGACGTTGAGTAAGAACCTTGGTAGTAGAGAAGTATTCAAGGTTTTTATGGTCAGTAACAATGTCAATGGCTTCCATGGAGCCTTTGAGGTAATGACACCAATATTTGAAAGCTTCAAAAATGGCTAGAAGCTCTTTATTGTGCATATCATAGTTGAGTTTGGTGCTGTGGAGACTCTAGGACAAGAAGGATATGGGATGGATCTCACCATCATCAAGGTATATGAATAAGATGGCAGCAATAGCATAGTCAGAAGTGTCAGTTTCCACAGCCAATTGATGGTCGGGAAGCCAGTGGGTAAGAATAGGTGCATGAGTAAAGGCCTGCTTTAACTCGTTGAAAATGGATAGGTATTCATCATTGAATTTCCACAGAATACCCTTGTGAGTGAGTCGTGTTAAGGGCAGGATGATCTCACTGTACTTATGAATGAAACAGCAGTAGAAATTAGCAAAGCCAAGGAATGATTGAATATCCTTGACTTTCTGCAGAACTGGCCAGTCAGTAATAGCTTTGACCTTATCTTTGGACATGTGTAAGCCTTCAGGTGAGAGGATGTAACCAAGATATTCAATGGAGTCCTGATGGAACTTGCACTTTGAACCCTTGCAGTAGAGACCATTGGCTTGGAGTCTGCATAGAACTTTGTGTATGTGTTTTCAGTGTTCTTTGGGATTGTCAGAGTAGATAAGGATGTCATTAAGGTATATGATGATGGATACATTGAGCATATCAGAAAAGATGTCATTGACAAAGTGTTGGAAAGCTGTAGGGGCATTGGTAAGGCCAAATGGCATGATATGCCATTCAAAGGAGCCATAGCAGGTCTGAAATGCAGTTTTCCATTCATCACTCTCAGCTATGTGGACAAGATGGTAGGCATGATGAAGGTCTAGTTTGGTGTAGAGACAAGCAGAATGCACGGAGTCAAGGAGGTCAGAAATAAGGGGCAGAGAGTAATGGTCTTTTTTAGAGATTTTATTGAGGCCATGATAATCTACACAGAGTCTAAGTTCATTGGTCTTCTTCTTGACAAACAGTACCAGAGCTCCATGTGGAGAATGGGAAGGAGTGATGAAACCATTACAGATGTTATTGTCAATAAACTTGCATAAGGCTTTTAGTTCAGATTTGGAAAGAGAATAAATGGGACTGAGTGGAGGCGAGGAACCTTCCTCAATATTGATCTTGAGGTCATAGGGGCAATGCTCAGAGAGTTTTTCAGAGAGGGAATCACTGAATACATCAGCAAATTCATGGTACTCTGGTGGGGCATCGGTCAAATTGACAGAAGTCATGGAGGTAGCTTTGCCACTAACACTAGGCATAGAAGGCTGCAATGTAAACTGCTGAGCCCCTTCTTCTGCACAAGCTCAGACAAAAGCGGCAGCTGAAATAGTAGATATCTTGAGGCCAGCTGAAGCACCAAAGGAGGGAATGGTAGAATAGGAATATATAGGCTCATAAGGCAGTGGAGCCCATCAGGATCTCAATTTTGGAGTGGAAGATGATTGGGATAGTTAGATTGGACTGGAAGAGTCCAAGCAGACTGGCACATATGTGTCAGCAGCCATGGAAGCACTTGAATAAGAAACAGCTGATAATGGAGAACAGAAAGTGATACTGTGCTTTACCCAGTCAATCAATGGATTGTAGCAAGAGAGCCAGTTGTATCCCAGAACAACATTACAAGATGAATCTAGATGAGTGACATAGAAGTCAATAGGAAGAATGTCTCCAAAAGGGAAACAGATTGGAAAGGAAATAGATTGAGAGATATGAGATCTGACAGAGCCATCAAGAAGCTGAAGTTGGACAGGAGTAATGGATTTGGTAGGGAGATTGTGATCCTCAACATACTTTGAATCAACAAAGCAGTGGCTAGAGCCAGAATCAATGAGAGCAAGAAAGTGAAGGATAATGGAAATGTGTGAGCCGTCGGACTCCAATCCAGAGCCAACTTCAGAAAAGAGTGAGACAGTTAGAGAATGGTTAGAAAGAGCAGCAGCATTGAAGAGGCTGGCTGTGGGCACCTGTGGAATAGTGAGCAGGCTAGAAGGCAAACCTCAAAAACCCACACACACACTCACACAACTACACAAACTACAATCACCCTCATAAGTTCTAGGGAGAGCAATTATTTCTAATGTGATCCAACTATACTTCAATATCTCTAAGAGTTTCTCTGGTTCTCGATGCTTCTAATGGAGCTAAGCTTTCTCTAATGAATTCCTAAGTCTAGGAACTTTTTACAGGAAGGTCATTCACTGGTGCAATGCAACCTTCAAGGCAGATTTGAGTTAAAATACACAAGGGACACTGATCCTGACAGAAACAGAGGCAATACATGCCGAAACTTTAGTGAGCTTGCTAAAAGAACACCACAGGCAAGCACTGACTTAGCCCACTTGCTACACAACTGTGTGTAGGGGTCCTCCAACTAACTCCAGCAGATGATCTCGACTCAAGAACACTTCAGAAGTGCTTGGAAACAGATTCAGAAAATGGAAACTCAAAACAGAACTGATGCAGAACAGACAGGACAGGACAGGACAGATTTTGGTTTTTTTCTTCAGAACATACTCCAAATGGACTTATCAACACTCAATGGAACAGAGCAGCTTCACTGATTCTTATTCTCTTGGAACTAAGTGCACAAAAAGTCTTTTCTCAAGAGTCTCTTGTATTTCTCTGAGTGAGCTCACTAACTCTATGCAAAGCTCAAAGTCACAAACTGATCCTTTGCCACAGCACCACCTTCAACACATGCACTGGAACTCAGGGGCTCAAAACTTGGCTTCTACCTACTGTAACCAGTCTACTTATACTACAGGGAAATTAGAATTACAAACACCATGCAGTACCCAGACTCCTATGTGTGTAGCATGTTGCCACCGCTGCCTTACTGAGCATCTGACTTGGACTTCCCAGTTTTAGTCCCATTTCTATAGTGAGCTCACTAAATGCATGCCAAGAGGTCCTCTCCTGACACCAGTGGGCTTGTTCTCTAATGACTGACAGGTCTAGGCATATGAAACTATCAGTTCTGGCATATATCTTTCAAGACTTCTTTCTTGGATTCACAGAGGCTTCTTGTAGACATGGCAACAAGTGAGTCTTCGAACAATGGTACTCAGAACAATGGAACGTGGGCTTGTGGACTTCGGCCAAAACCCCTTGCCCAAGTTCGTGCTGGTGATATCTGTCATCTCACTTAAGGATTTCCCTGGATTTTCAGGTATGGCATGTCACAGTTAGCAAGCATGCTAAGTATTTCTCAGTGTCAATGCAATCTTCAAGGTTTTATCTAGCTCCCATGAGTGTGCTTGTAAGTTAGAGCATAATGCATTGGGTATAGGGTTTGGCCTTCTCATCATGCATGTCTGTCAGGTACAGTGCTGTGACTAAGTCCTGTTTAGAATCCCATTGCTTCTTATGCCATAAGTTATATCCCATATCATTGCACCGTGTAGCATTAGTGTCGACATGTAGTTTTAGTCCACTCACTCACTATATCTCAGTATACATGTAAGACATGTTAGATTGCAAAATTACATGTGTAAATAGGCTGCAGTCACAACAGCATTGAGGGTTATGATCTCCAATGCACAATGACAGTCAATGCAACCCTGTCCTAGTGCAGAGGATACAGGGTTGCTCTCTAGTTTTCTGATTCTGATGGGACCAGCTCAATAGAGGCAGAGGGTTCAGGAGTAGAAGAAACGGCAGCAGCATGACCACTAGTGGAGGCTGTGGCTTTGCACTTGTTACAATCTTCAGTTTTGTGCTTACCTCCACAGAACATGCAGAGGTTATTCTTCTGATGGTGGTCCTTTTCTTCTTGAGTAAGGTGGCCATCCTTGCCTAGCTTGTCAGCATAGGGCTTAGGGTTGGAAGAGAGAGAAGAGTTGTTAGAGGATGAAGATGATCCTGTGGGGTCTGAATTAGAGGACTTTTGGCCTGTGGAGTTGGAGTTGGAAGACAAAGAGTTAGAACCCTTCGACTTGTTGCTGTTGTTAGAGGAAGAGGAGGGATTACTGCAATTTTCTCAGGAGATTTTGGCTCTTCAAGTCCAGTAGCGAGTGTTGAGCTCCTGAGTGAGGTTACACATATCACAGAGATTATCAGGTTTTCCGTTGTTGCAACTGCAGCCTATTTATGTATGTAATTTTGCAATCTAACATGTCTTACACACCTACTGAGATATAGTGAGTGAGCAGACTAAAACTACGTGTCGACACTAATGCTATGTGGTGCAATGATATGGGATATAACTTATGGCATGAGAAGCAATGGGATTCTAAACAGGACTTAGTCACAGCACTGTACCTGACAGACATGCTATTACGATTTCGTGCTTTATCTTATCTTATCGGCTCTCTCGTAATCTCGCTATGCCAATTCTCCGGACTTGATCGCATTCTACCATGAGGGTACAGTACGTCTACCGTACCGTTGCAGACACTTGTAGTATATTTAGCACGACCCAAACTGTATTTAAGTAGCTCGACTGCAGGTCTTAAACCTCAGTCTCGAACTAAAGTTTATTCACCCGATAACTTAGTCTGCACTCACTCTCGCTCAACTAAGCGATAGCTCCCTGCACATAAACCTGCAAGCAACATAAGGCGCCTGACCGAAGTGCAAGTCACGCCTAGTTGTTTGATCTTGTTTGTGTAATCGGTCGCTAACAATTAGTTCGAGACTTTCTTACTCTTCATCAACAACCACGTTGATGAACAGTAACGAATGAACCCCGTTGAACAATATCTCACCGACCTCTTTGGACTACAAGGCTTTATTGCTGTAGCCTATCTCGCATTCCTATATGGATATGAATACAGACGAAACCAGGAGCCAGTCTCCGAAGAAACTCTCCCTGTCGAAACCCCCAACCCGGAGGTTAGACGACCGAACACACCCCCTCCCGACTATGTCGACGACAGACCTTAATCCACTATCCACTTCATCTTCATCAATGACGATGAGTGGATCACAGAAGCAGACTCCGACTCAGATGAGTCCAGCGAGTCCAACTCCGAGGTGGAAGGATGGCCCACACAAAGAGGCCTGGTCGTTGAAGAAGAAGAAGAGCAAGGAATCTACGAGCAAGGGGTGGACCAGCGTGTTCTCACTCCCATTACCGAGGAAGAAAGCGAAGGGGAAAGCGATCCCTGGAGCACCCCCTCCCCAACCTCAACCGAAAACTCAGCTGCCAACCCTGGATATGATTCAGACAGACACCGCCTCTATCAAAGGGGGCTTAGACATCATCTGGGAGAAAGAGGAGAGGCTGAAGATGGAACTAGAAGCTGTTCAAATGAAGAAAGCAGCGATGCAGAAGAGGACAGTGACAGCGACGAGCTCCCAGGGCCACGCAACAACTGGTCCCCTCCAAGGCTGGACTCAAGAGGAGAAACGTGGGGCCTCCACTATGCCCACAGCAACTCCTCTGAGAATGAAGGAAGCTACCTCACCCTTGCCACACGACCAAACACCCCAATCATCCTCAATGATAGGGCGGGGGAGGCAGTTACCGAGCTCGACCGATGTGAGCCCACATACGACGCCGACGCCAGCTGCGATGTATGTCGACAAGTACAGGACCACGCAGACGCATGGCTCATGTACCAAGGAATCGAACCCCCTTCCTCTGTCACCCCCTATGCCATCTACCCCCTTGCCGCAGAACACCCTCTCGCAGCCCCCATCCCTTTCATTGCCCCATGGGTATGGGACCGACCCAGAAGACCAGACTTCGATCAGGTCATTCTCAGGGTCAATGAGTGGGCAAGAATCATTCGAAACTGGAACCGAATCGTCACAGGAAGCACGGAGCCTTTTGAGCGAGTCCGACCAATCGGGCTTAGAAGAAGGAGAAATTTACGAGAACCCTGGAATAGGGCGGACTTCGATCTACGGCAGCAGCATAGGGTCGGAGAGTATGGTGAAGAGGACATTATCCCAGAGTTCGTGGAAGGATCTAGCTCGGAAACCTACTGAGGCCGAGCTGGAAAATATGACTTATTTGGAAATGCTCCATTGGACAGAAAAGAAGCTACCATGAGAACTCTCGTGGAACAGCTCCCCTCAAGGCAGATACTTCCAAAACAATCGAAACAATCAGGTCGGTGGACAGGTATTGTACCACGAGACGATTTTCCATACCAACACGCTATGGAACCAAGTACACCCGGACGATTACACGGATCCCAGAGAACAGTACCAGGTGCCCGCACCATCAGAAACGTCGAGTGGAAGCACGGTGGACTTAAGCCACCTATCCATCCTCAGAAGGACAGGGTACGTTGACCCTAGCCAGCTATTCGCAGTGGCAGGAACACCAGGGAGTGCAGGTGCAGCAGCTGCCGCAGCCACAGTAGTCCCCGTGGCCCCAGCCCCTGCACCGCAAGGACCCCTATCCCCTCATCATAACCCTGCATTACGATCCCTACCAAGACCCACGGCAATTCCTATCCCCGCAGACCCTGTACAACCACCAAATACGCCGCCTCCATTCATTGTCGGAGTAGCAAACACGAATCCCTGGGGACAAGTGAAACCGCAGCTAGTGGAACCCCCGGAGAAGTTCAAAGGGGAATCCAGCGATGTGGATTGGTTCCTGAACCAGTGCGAGGATTACTTCAACGTTTTCCCACAACAATTCACCATGAATATGCATGGACAAAGCCCGAACCGGGTAGTCTTCTGCACATTCCGACTTGCTGACAAAGCATTACATTGGTGGAACCACGCAAGGGATGAATACTATGATGAAACGTGCGGTTACCTGCGGTATCCAGCATGGCAGACGTTCAGACAAATAATCGAAGACCAATTCCGTACTGATGCGGAGGTAGAACTCAAACTACAAGAGTTCAAGCGCATCCGACAGAACACCTACAAATCGGCTAAAGAATTCTTCTGAGATTTCGAACGATTAGCCAAAGAGTCTGGAAAGCGTCACAACGAGGAGTATATGATCGAAATACTCAAACCGGCTATCCGAAAGAACGTCAAGACGGCCATACACGCCACCGGAACCACGCTACCATGCACCTATGCAGAATGGAAGTTCCAGGTGGAACAAATGGACTATAACTACTGCGTGGGACTAGCGGAAGACACAGGCAGGAGTCAAGGAGCACAGGGACAGCAGAACAAGGGAACAGGAAAAGCCGGAAGTTCCGGGAATTCCCAGGGTGACAAGAAGACGGGAACAGGAACCACGTATGGGGGCCAAGGTCAACCCATGGAGATAGATCGTCTCCGCAAGGAAGGGCGATGCTTCCGCTGTGGCCACAAGGGCCATCGGAAGCAGGACAACAAGTGCCCCAAGGACGAAGGAACTTGGCTCGTCAAGCACCAACCCAAGTTCTCCCGAGCTCAAATCTGCGCAATGTATCAGCAGGTGGTCAAAGAGGAAGAAGCAGAAGCCTCCACATCGAAGATCGAGGAGGTAAAAGACGAGCCGGCAGTGTAAGCGACAAACGCGTGTCGGCAAAGGACATAATTTCATTTAGTGGTGCGTCACAGAACTCCGCCGGTTGGACTAATGTACCGCATGTAGTACCTCAAGGCAATGATCAAATCTTTCCGCATTCGCAAAATGAAATTACTCAGTCGCATAAAAAGAACGGTGTACAGGGGATTACCACCGTGCTCGAAGAAGACCCCCACTCAAGCTCCTTGGCCACTGGTGCGAAAGCACAAGCGGCGCATGCTGCGCAAGGCAGCGGGAAACACGGGATCAAGGACAACATCGCTCCGTGGCGGGTAGGTACCGGCGCAGAAAACGGAGGAAGAGCGGCCGAGCTAGGAGTGGGCGAGGGGTACCTCCAGGCGGGAGAGGAACGATGCAGGACCCTGCCCGAAGGCGGAAAGTACGCACCTGCCCTATGCGGCCAACTACCCCGACACGACGGAGCCGCAAAAGGGAACACGACTCCCCAACAAGAAAACCGCCGCCCCGCAAACAACAGTCAAGACAACCGGGGACATCATTTATCCACCTCTGATCACGGTGCGTCTTCCTTCCTCGTCGCTAACACATAATGGCACCAGGGGCTCGTGTTCCCCGGTGGGCGGGTCGGTGGGACCATTATGTGAAACCCCTATTCGTAATAAAAAGACCGTTTCTCTCGAAGAAGTGCCTGATAAGGAAGACGACTACAGCTATCAACAAAGCCTCAAGTCACGAGGGGAAGACCCGGTGATCCACACCGAGGAGTACCCAGAAGACTATGAAGTGACAGAGCTAGAAGAGGAATATTACGATGACAAGTGGGACAAAGGATGGCTCAAGCCCCATAGCGCAGAATGGGTAAGGAGAAAGATGAGACAAGAAAAGACAATGGACGGGAGGCTTGCAACCCTCCGAATGTGGGTACACCCCTAGACGCCTCGTAGAGGTAGATGAAGATCTCGTTCTAGATCTCATCGGATCCTCAAAAGAAACTTATCGCCAACGAGAACAGTGTCTGCAAAACATGCAGGACCTGCGTATTCCCCCACAATATATCCGAGGAGGCAAAGGAAGGAGCGTCAACATCCGCATACAGCTCGAAACCCTAGACACCAGGTCAGGTGCGAGCAGTCGACGCTCTAGTCGACAGCAGATGCACTGGGAGCTGCATAAACCGAACGTTCATGCAAGAACACCAAATGAACATGGTAAAACTACCCAAAGCGCAGGCAGTATACAACTGCAGGACGGCAGCAGAAACAAAGGAGGGGATATCACCGAAGTCATAGAACTCCGAATGACCATCGGAGATCATCACAAGAAGATCGACCTCACAGTTGTCGATCTAGGAAATGTACCTCTATTCCTAGGACATGACTGGCTCAAATGGCACAATCCCATAATAGACTGGAAAACGGGAGCAGTAACCCTAGCCCGTTGTTCGTGCCGCAAGGTACCCTTCCTACTACCTGAGGAAGACCCCGAACAAGCCTGGGGAACTGAAGTAGAAGAAGGGGATACTATCCTTGTCATAGATTTCAAGGAAGCCTTTCACATTCGAGCCATGGGAAGCAAGGCGAATGAGTTGGCCTGCCAAAGCCAATAAAGCTAAGGAGACAAAAACAGTTCGAAGAGATAGTACCAGAACACTACCGAGAGTTTCGGGACGTGTTCGCAAAGGAAAACTTCGACGAACTACCACCCCGCAAACCATGGGATCATGCAATCGAATTAATCCCCAACGCAAACGCGAGCCTAGACTGCAAGGTTTATCCCCTTAACCCAGTGGAGCAGGAGGAGTTGGATAAATTCCTGGACGAGAACCTAGAGTCAGGAAGGATTCGACCATCCAAATCTCCCATGGCGTCACCATTCTTTTTCGTCAAAAAGAAGGATGGAAAGCTTAGAC
Organism: Desarmillaria tabescens; assembly: GCF_030435595.1. Lineage (NCBI taxonomy): Eukaryota > Fungi > Basidiomycota > Agaricomycetes > Agaricales > Physalacriaceae > Desarmillaria > Desarmillaria tabescens. The sequence continues at coordinate 22,632 of NW_026848415.1, forward strand.
CGGTACAAGATTACCGGAAGCTAAACGAGATGACCATTAAAAACCAATATCCTCTCCCTCTTATCAGAGAACTAATGGATCAACTCAAAGACGCAAAGTACTTCACGAAGTTAGACGTAAGGTGGGGATACAACAACGTACGAATCAAAAAGGACGATGAGTGGAAGGCAGCTTTCCGGACCAACCGAGGGTTATTTGAACCACTAGTAATGTTCTTCGGTCTCACCAATTCACCGGCCATGTTCCAATGGATGATGAACGACTTGTTCAAGGAGCAGATTGCACGAGGAGACGTCACCATCTACCTAGATGACATATTAATCTGCACCAAGGACGAAGACAAGCACCGTGCCGTCATGAAAGAGGTCCTGACCATTCTTCGCGCCAATAATCTCTTCCTAAAGGCGGAAAAGTGTGAATTCGAGGTACTTGGAAACCGAGTACCTCGGAGTGATCATCAGTCAAGGATCCATCCGCATGGATCCCGTAAAGGTCAAAGGAATCACCGAGTGGCCCCAACCTACCAAGAAATGAGAACTACAGTCGTTTCTGGGGTTCACCAACTTCTACCTGAAGGTTCATACGTGACTACAGCAAACACGTATGACCCCTGACCCAACTCACGGGAAAGGTGGAGTGGACATGGGGAACATCCCAAGAAACCTGCCTTCCAAGGAGATCAAGAGGAAACTGGCAGAGGAGGTCGTACTGGCCATACCAAACTGAACCAGAAAGGTACCGAGTGGAAGCAGATGCAAGCGAAGGAGCGATAGGAGCGGTTCTATCACAAGAACAAGAAGGGAAGTGGAGGACCGGTGGCATTCCTGTCCAAAGCCCTAACGGTCACAGAACGGAACTATGAGATATACGACAAGGAACTCCTAGCCATCATGCTTGCCTTAGAAGACTGGAGGCATTATCTCATGGGAGCGCACCAAGACTTTGAGGTGTGGACGGACCACCAAAATCTACAATACTTCCGAAAACCCCAGAAGCTCAATCGTCGTCAGGCTAGATGGGTAACAGAGCTGGCCGAGTATCATTTCACATTACATCACAAACCCGGCACAGCAAACAAAAAGGCGGACCTACTATCCCGAAGGGCAGACCATAATCAAGGAGGGGACGACAACCACGAAGTGGTAATCCTCAAACCGGAAATGTTTCGAGCCATGATCATGCCGGGGGAGGAAGAAATACACAAGAAGATACAAACGGCGTTGCGAGATGTAACCAGATGGGACAAGGGGATCGAAGCATCCCTTCACCATCCCCGAGGGATCACCCAGAAAGAAGGACTGATGTACTATGATGAACGACTATACGTTCCCCGAGACACCAAACTGCGAGGGGAACTTATTGCTATTCACCATGACCATATAACGGCTGGACATCCGGGCATTGAAAAAACCAAAGAACTCGTTCAACGCGAGTATTGGTGGCCAAAACTGAAACAGGATGTAGAAAGATATGTAAAAGGATGCGAAGCTTGTCAACGAACCAAAACGAGCACGCAAAAGAAAAGAGCACCTTTGCACCCACATTCCGTACCCTCTCGGCCTTGGGAACATATCACGGTCGACATGATCGGCGAATTACCTGATTCCAACGGGTACAATGCCATCCTAATGATCGTGGACCGATTCTCAAAAGAAGTCATCCTCATACCATGTTCCACGGAACTAACCTCGGCAGGGTGGGCCAAAATACTCAGAGATCAGGTATGGGCCAAACACGGAATGCCTCAAAAGGTGATATCCGACCGAGGACCGCAATTCGTTTCCAAGTTCATGAAGGAATTGTATGAGATGCTACACATACAAGGAAACCTGTCCACGGCATATCATCCACAAACCGATGGACAAATGGAGAGAGCAAACCAGGAAATTGAGAAATACCTTCGCATATTCATTAACCATCGACAAAACGACTGGAGCGAGTGGCTACCGCTTGCGGCCTTCCAACATAACAATCAGAAGCACTCTGCCACCGGATACTCACCAGTTTGAGATCAACCATGGACAAAAACCTTATCTTGCACCACTCACGATAAAAGAAGGGAACAAACCCTGCCGCCAGGGAATTTGTAACAGACATACAAAAGGTCCATGAACAAACTGGCCAAAGCGTTAGAAAAAGCAGCAGAGGTCATGAAGCGACAATATGACAAGCATCAGCGGATGGCGATAGAGTACCAACCGGGAGACAAAGTCTGGTTGGACTCCACGAACCTACGTCTTCCTCGACCAATGAAGAAGTTAGGAGACAAGCACGTCGGACCATTCGAGGTAATAGCCAAATATGGCACCTCCACTTACCAGTTACGCCTTCCTTCCGCGTGGAAAATCCATGATCGATTCAATGAAAATCTTCTCACCCCATATCATCCACCGGAGTTTCCAACCCAAGTACAACCCGCAGCTCCACCACCAGATCTCATAGACGGACAAGAACAGTACGAAGTTGAAGAAATAGTAGACCGAAGGGAAAGAGCCCCTAGAGGAAGAGGGAGAAGGCGAAGTACCAGAATCGAATACCTCGTAAAGTGGAAAGGATATCCGAGAGAAGAAAACTCCTGGGTAGACGAGCAAGACTTGGACAATGCCAGAGAGGCCATCGAAGACTTCGAACAAGTCTCGTTCATCACTCGCCCACCCATGGACTGGTGGGAGGAAGGTGATGAATCCGACTCTTGGTCAGAAACAGAGTCAGTAACCGAATCAGAAGTCGACCACCCCTTGGTACAGGCGATACAAGAATACCTGGTAAAACCAAACGCACCCTCGCTTGTAGGAGCCTATCTTCCAAAACCAAACTACTTCGCAGTCGGGACGACTGCCTTAACAGGGGGGTAATATTACGATTTTGCGCTTTATCTTATCTTATTGGCTCTCTTGTAATCTCGCTATGCCAATTCTCCGGACTTGATCGCATTCTACCATGAGGGTTCAGTACGTTTACCATACCGTTGCAGACACTTGTAGTATATTTAGCACGACCCAAACTGTATTTAAGTAGCTCGACTGCAGGTCTTAAACCTCAGTCTCGAACTAAAGTTTATTCACCCGATAACTTAGTCTGCACTCACTCTCGCTCAACTAAGCGATAGCTCCCTGCACATAAACCTGCAAGCAACATAAGGCGCCTGACCGAAGTGCAAGTCATGCCTAGTTGTTTGATCTTGTTTGTGTAATCGGTCGCTAACACATGCATGATGAGAAGGCCAAACCCTATACCCAATGCATTATGCTCTAACTTACAAGCACACTCATGGGAGCTAGATAAAACCTTGAAGATTGCATTGACACTGAGAAATACTTAGCATGCTTGCTAACTGTGACATGCCATACCTGAAAATCCAGGGAAATCCTTAAGTGAGATGACAGATATCACCAGCACGAACTTGGGCAATGGTCTTCAGCTGAAGTCCATGAGCCCACGTTCCATTGTTCTGAGTACCATTGTTCGAAGACTCATTTGTTGCCGTGTCTATGAGAAGCCTCTGTGAATCCAAGCAAGAAGTCTTGAAAGACATATGCCAGAACTGATAGTTCCATGTGCCTAGACCTGTCAGTCATTAGAGAACAAGCCTGTAGGTGTCAGGAGAGCACCTCTTGGCACACGTTGAAGAGGCTCTGTGCATGCCAAGCTCGAAATGCGATAGCATAGACACACTAAACACACCCACTCTCACACTCACACACACACAGAATCTCAGTAGTTCGGGGGAGATGTGTGATGCAAGCACACAATAACAATAGAATTAAAAGATGTCTTGCACTCTTCAAGATATAATAGCATGCTAGCTCAAAAGAATTCTCTAAGTCCAAATGCTTTTAGGACAGGAGGTTCATATTGCTCAGCCTTGAGGTGAAAGTAATATTTCACAAGCCCACAAACGTCCCACAAGAATGTACAACCCTCAATTGACATTACACATGACACACAGGTGGCCACAACCCATCAAACAAACTACACATGACTTAAAGCTTCATGCTCTAAGCAGAAAACACTTCAGAAACCTTTTGTAGATCCACAGGGTTCAAACCTATGCAATCCAGAGACACAGAAACACAGAAACATGTCCACAAGCCACAGGGTTTGAACCTATGCTACTTAGGAATAAACCAAAAACCCTCAAAGAGTATTGACAAGCCAAAGGGTTCGAACCTCTACCACTTGCAACAACTCAGAATTCACAAACACATTCTGCAAACACAAATGCACATTCAAGTTATCACAATACAATATTTCTCTGAGTTGAGCACAATCAATTACTGTCCAGAATCAAGCTAAGTGTCGCACGTGAGCAAGGCATGCCTCATGACCTCTCAAGAGTTTCAAAATAATTCTAGATCCAATAATATTCTCTGGCTCGAAGCTACAAACACCAGTCCTTTGGTTGCACACTAGGCTCTCTGCTTTGTGTCACAACTGTGGGGGTTCGAAAGCTTGCTACCTACTTCTAATTACCACACTTTTATCTACAGCTAATTATATAAATAGAAATATTGAAAATAGATACACTCCACCCCGGAGCGATTTCCCCTCCGTGATGTGTCGAATGCATGGTCACTAATTAATATTCTGAGTCAGTCATCCAAGTTAGTGCTTGGTAACCTGCTGCTCTTTCTTCTTGGCAAGGTCTAGAGTTGCCACATCATGCGGAATATTTCTCCTAATTGGCTCCTTGTTTTTAAGTCCTCTGTCGCACACATCGCTAGTGAGTTGGTATTTTTATTTGGTTGCTGCACAACCTTTTCTTAGTTCAATATTTCATTCTGGGTACAGGGTTTCTCTCGTGTCGGCCGAAGCCCTCTCAAGAGGCTCGGACTGGGTGGTCCTCAGTTCTGAATGACGTTTCTGGGTGATTGCCAGATTGGCAGGGTTTGCACATCATAGATCAATCTTGCGTGAAGCTTCGTAAATATATTATCTTCTCAGTGTATTTTATTTGAGCGAGACACTGCTGAGGGATGCATAGGGTGTGAGTCAGGGCACTGAGACTTCACACTTAAATGACACCAGTGTGCTGCTCTAAGTCTAAGCCATGCGCTCCACTCAGATTATTTTATTATATGCTACTTCTGCCTCAACAGGTGTCGCTCCATGCTGGGTATGCACTCTAATATTACTTAGTGGATTGACACATGTTTGGATTCACAGGATTCACAAAATTACATGTATGAATGCATTGCATGCATGTCAACGTTTAGCGATGATGAACCTAATGACTCCCATGGGCGGAAACACAAAACCTAGGTGCGGTATGTGCTAACAGACACGGAATCTGAAGGATGGTTCTAGTGAGTCTAGTCGGGGCACCTCTGTGCAGTGACTAAAGCTTCCTAGGGGTGTAGCAAACTTTGCTACAAGGGTGTTATGACTCTCTGATAGCTATACAGAGGCCAAAGTCGAAATGCGAATTTTCCTTGAAGGAAATAATACAGGAGAGGGAAAGGATGATATATGAAGCTGCCTAGGTGCAGCATGAAGTAAATATTTCAATATAGTAGTGGGAACAAGGATAGGTAACTCTAGTGATGAGTTGAAGGAAGTTGTCCTAGCCCTCCCTTTTTCTAAACTAATTAGTTAGCTACTTTTTATACTAGTTTGCGAATTACAGGTTTGTAAGCTACATTGTTCCTTGCTGTGTTGATTTATAACACAAGCAAACTAATTACTGAGTAATAAGGCATGATTAACCCTTCCTTACCAATGCTGAGTTGAGCACAGTCAAATCCGCATGCTACAAAGACTGTGCATTACTGTGCATTGCACTGCAAGTAAGCAAGCTTTGTAACAAGTTTACCAAGCAATCCACTGGGGTTTGCTTAGCGAATTAAACAGTCTTAGTAACCTCTAAACCACTGCTGACTGTTGCAAATTAAATAATTCTCTAACTCATCATCAAGATTGAGTTATTTCAGGGTGATGTGACTATGTGCTGAGATCAATGATGGGATTTGATCAATCAGGATCTGCAATCAAAGTGCCTGAAGATCAATGGCTGTGCTCTGATGTAGAAAAGCCTGATAAATCTGCGAATTCTGACCACACAGAGCCTAGAGGCCCATCAGTGAGCTCACTATAGAAATGAGACTAAAACTGAGAAGTCTGACCTGGATGCTCAGTAAGGTGGCAGTGGCAACATGCTACACATGTAGGAGTCTGGGTACTGCACGACATTTGTAATTCTCATTCCCCTGTAGTATAAGTAGGTTGGTTACAGTAGGTAGAAGCCAAGTTTCGAGCCCCCAAGTTCCAGTGCATGCATTGAAAGTAGTGGTGTGGCAAAGGATCAGTTTGTGACTTTGAGCTTTGTATAGAGTTAGTGAGCTCACTCAGAGAAATATGAGAAACCTTTAGAGAAAGACTTTAGAGAACTTAGCCAGAGTGAATATGATTCAGTGATGCTGTTTCTGTTCTGTTAAGTGTGATAAGTCTGTTTGGGGAATGTTTTGAAGTGGAAATCTGAGATCTGTTCTGTTCTGTTCTGTTTCAGTCTGTTCCGTGTCAGTTCTGTTCGAAGTTTCATTTCTGAATCTGTTTCCAAGCACTTCTAAAGTGTTCTTGAGTCGAGATCATCTGCTGGAGTTAGTTGGAGGACCCCTACACACAGTTGTGTAGCAAGTGGGCTAAGTCAGTGCTTGCCTGTGATGTTCTTTTAGCAAGCTCACTAAAGTTTCGGCATGTATTGCCTCTGTTTCTGTCAGGATCAGTGTCCCTTGTGTATTTTAACTCCAATCTGCCTTGAAGGTTGCATCATGCCAGTGAATGACCTTTCTGTAAAAGTTCCTAGACTTAGGAATTCATTAGAGAAAGCTTAGCTTTGCTAAGAGCATTGAGAATAAGAGAAACTCTCAGAGATATTGAAGTATAGTTGGATCGCATTAGAAATAATTGCTCCTCCTAGAACTTATAAGGGTGATTGTAGTTTGTGTAGTTGTGTGAGTGTGTGTGTGGGTTTTTGAGGTTTGCCTTTTAGCCTGCTCACTATTCCACAGGTGCCCACAGCCAGCCTCTTCACCATGATGAGCCATATCATCCTTGATGCAGGAGCAAAGACCATGGTAGAAGGCATGATGAAGGGAGTTATCACCATAACCAATAATGGCAGCATACTGATTGAATTTGACAATATACTTCATGATGCAGTCTCCATCATGCATCTGAAGATTTTCAAGTTCATCTTCAGCATCACCGACAGCATTGAAGGGACCAAAGTTGGTTCGGAGTTCTGAAAGGAAGGCAGTATAGGAGTATGCCCAAGCAGGAGGGTTGCAGTGATTAGGGTGGAGGATATCTGGTTCAAACCAGTCAAGGGCGACACCGGAAAGGAGGGAGATAGCATAGTTGACCTTTGCAGTATTCAATTGGAATGCATTGGGATGGTTGTTGAAGTTCAACTGGAGGGAGACAATGAAAGCTTTAAGTTTTTGGAAGTCCGAACCATCAAAGGTATCTGGTTTCTTGACCTTGGTGTGTACAGCATGCTGACAGTTGCCATTGACAGCATTGGAAATGCTGCAGAGGACATTCATGAGTTGGATGAGGATCTGGGCATCGTTATTAGGGGGGTTAGGGTTGTTACCAGGGTTATTATTAGGAGGGCCTTCAGGTCCACCAGGTCCACCAGGATTGGGTGGGCCACCATCAGGGTTTCCCAATGGGCATCCTCAGCCATTCATTGGAGTATGAGGATTGAAGTCCCCATCTTCCAAACCTTGATTGTCTTCCTTGTCCTGACTTTGGATATCATCAAACAAGGATGTAGGTGGATTCCACAGAGGGTCATTTCAATACTTGCTCCAGCCATTGGATTCTGACTGCTGGGCTAGGAAGGGGTTAGGCAACCTGTTAGCATCAGATTGGCAGGCAGTGAAACCACTGTGGAGGTAAGATTCCCTACAGGGGCATTGGGATACAGCAGAATCTAACCCAAAGGAAAGAGGACCCTCTTTTGAGGCAGAAGCAGGGATATCATCCATGGTATAGGTTCAGTTGTTGGCCATGGAGTTTTGGCTGGTTTCTGGAGAGAGGGTGAAAGTAGAAGACATGATTTTTTAGAAGGAAATTTCGACTCAAGAGTTTGAGTTCAAATATACTGTTAGAAACATGCTAATAGGAATGCAGCAGAAGTTGCATATAGCAGAATGCTGTGGAATGCATCAGGTGTAGGCAAAGCTATTAGCAACATCACCCCTGAGCCAAAGCCCTAAGATAAATATGGACAGAAGTCCACGGAGTGACAGAGACGAGATAAGAGATAAGTCCAATGGATCAGAGTTCCATAAACTGGAGAGTGAGAGTTAGAGTCAGAGAGAGACAGATTGGGCTGAACCAAGTTGATATTTGAACTGAGTATCTACAGTGTAATTCTAAGGCTTATATACTACTTAGGAGTCTGATCTAGTTCCTACTCAGAGTGGTCTACATTCTAGGGTGGTCAGAGGTTGTAGTCTACTGGTTGGTAGCTGATGGAGTCTGATGACATATTCACTACCGATGTCAGGCTATTGATAAATTAAAATGAAGAGGTGAAATATAAAATAGAATATGAAATAGAAACTGAGAATTGGAATCTATAGGATTCTGGAATGCAGTTTGTTGGAGTTAGGTTTGGAATCAGGTTCCATTGGCATGCATGTTACAGATACAAAACACATGCTCCCAAAGTTCTAAAGTAACAGCACCCACACAGTTTTACTGCATATAGACTTAGTGATTAGAAAGAATTCCACTGACATATGGACTTTTTGTTGCTGTATTGCTGCAGCAAAGGACATTGGAGTGAGTGTACTGAAGTAGATGCATGCAGCATTATCTTGGCATTGTAACAGCCTTAGTAAAGTGAGTGGAAAGGTCATGGTATTAGGTCTTTTGCCATGGAATCAGTACTTTAGCTGTGGCATTCTTCTAAATGATGCTTGATCCTGATGTCATCAATGGCTATGCTGGGTGATCAATGATGGTCCTAAATCCATGAGATCTGCAATCAGGTGCCTGGCAGCATTAATGAAGTGGCACATATTGATGCAGAAAACAAGTTGGGAAGGATATTTGGCAGTAAAAGTGGGTATTGCTGTGATTGCAATCATTGACTTAGTAAAAGTCTGTTGAGTGGACAAAGCATTTATTATAATGCTAAAATCCATGAATTCTGAGCATACAGAGCCTTGAAGCTCATCAACAACATAGCCACTGGTTGGCCTGGCAGACTGGAAATAACAGCAGACAAAGAAATTTGCCAAGACATTCAATAGAGAAGAAATACTCTTTCAGAGTATTTCAAGTCCTCATCAGTATGGAGAGTGGTCAGAGCCTAGTACATGAACTTGATGCTATGATAGTATCTAAGATGACTGGGGGAGTAGGATCAAAACAACACCTCTGTGGCCATACCTGTGCCTGAAGGGGAGTAGCTTATGCAACTACTGCCTGGGGGAGCCAAATAGATTTTTCCATATAAAATTCTTATAAATAATATGTTCTTATTTTCACTCTTAGATGACTTTTGGCAAACATTGCCAGTTGTTCCACAAGGATCCTGAGAGCAGATTGTTGCAGCTTTATTTCATTGTTCATCTTTATGGTCTCACATTCAAGCTATCCACTTAAAGAAAAACATGTGTTTAGATCAAACTTCAGAAAATATTGAGTTTGCATGCTAGCTGCTTACTGTTGGTGCAGGTGAAAGACTCACTGAAGATTATACTATCTCTTTGCCTGCTTTCACAAGACTTACAGACTCCACACTTTCTGGACTCATCAAATACATTTATCCAAACATTGAGGCTGACCAATTCTCTGATCACTTCTTTTTGGAATGAACAATTCTGTCTGAACTTAATGATGATGTTGATAAAATCAATCAACAGGTTTTACATATTTTTCCAGGCCATGAGACAGTGTATTGGAGTTCTGATAAGATAATGGAGGATGAGTTGGATGATGCTGCTATGCTTTATCCAGCTGAATTTCTTCAAAACTTCAATGCATCTGGATTATCATGAGTAAACCTGGCTCTCAAAGTTGGATGTCCTCTTATGCTTCTTCACAACCTGGATCCAGCAAATGGTCTATGCAATGGGATATGGATGATTCTAACACATTTTCACCCTCATGTATTAGAATGCTGTCTTTTTAGTGATAATCATGCAGGAAAGACTGTCTTTATTCCACATATTACAATCAATGGAGATGCAGCTGAACTCCTAATTGCATTTTCACATCATCAATTTCCAGTCAGACTGGCTTTTGCAATGACAATCAACAAGTCTCAAGGCCAGGCAGTTACTTATGTTGGATTAGATTTACATACTTCAATTTTCTCTTATGGGTAGCTTTATGTTGCACTTAGTCATTGCACTTCTAGGCAACAGATTCAAATTCTCTTTCCAGATAAAGAAAAAAATACAAATACTTCAAATATTATATATCCTGAGACTTTATTATGCTGATAATATATTTTCTCTTTAAACTAATGCCTGAAAACTTAATAAATAAAAAGCCAGGTTTAGAGTGGGCTCCAATGAGCTGAAGACCTGTGTTATAGTCAGGTTGCTGGGTCCTGAGGTGCAAGGGCCCCAGCAATTGTGATGAAGACACAGGTTGTAGGCTCATAATATAAAAAGAAAGAATGTATTTACTAATAATTCATGAGTTATTAAATTTGACTGAGAATTTTTTAACTATGTATTTTATATGTATTATTATTATAGATTGAATATATCATCTATAAGTATGTCACAATACTGTTCTTCTAATATTTACTTATGTGAAGATAGTACCTATGCTAACTCTTTTGCTTCCTTCCATCGACCTTGATTATTATATGTTAATGCTAGATTATTCATAGCACTCAATGTGTCAGGATGTTCTTCTCCTAATATTTGCTTCTGTAAAGAGAGGACCTGCAACTGCAGCTCTTCTGCTTCCTTCCATCGACCTTGATTATCATATGTTAATGCTAGATTATTCATAGCACTCAATGTGTCAGGATGTTCTTCTCCTAATATTTGCTTCTGTAAAGAGAGTACCTGCAACTTTAGCTCTTCTGCTTCCTTCCATCGACCTTGATCATTATATGTTGTTGCTAGATTGTCTATAGCACTCAATGTGTTAGGATGTTCTTCTCCTAATATTTGCTTCTGTAAAGAGAGTACCTGCAACTGCAGCTCTTCTGCTTCCTTCCATCAACCTTGATTACCATATGTTGATGCTAGATTACTCATAGCAATCACTGTGTCAGGATGTTCTTCTCCTAATATTTGCTTCCGGAAAGACAGAACCTGCAACTGCAGCTCTTCTGCTTCCTTCCATCGACCTTGAATGCTATATGTTGCTGCTAAATTATTCATAGCCCTCACTGTGTCAGGATGTTCTTCTCCTAATATTTGCTTCTGTAAAGAGAGTACCTGTAACTTTAGCTCTTCTGCTTCCTTCCATTGATCTTGATTACCATATGTTAATGCTAGATTACTCATAGCAATCACTGTGTCAGGATGTTCTTCTCCTAATATTTGCTTCCGGAAAGACAGAATCTGCAACTGCAGCTCTTCTGCTTTCTTCCATCGACCTTGAATGCTATATGTTGCTGCTAAATTATTTATAGCCCTCACTGTGTCAGGATGTTCTTCTTCTAATATTTGCTTCTGTAAAGAGAGTACTTCCAACTGCAGCTCTTCTGCCTCCTTCCATCGACCTTGATGACTATATGTTATTGCTAAAGTATTCATAGTATTTAATGTATCAAAATGCTTCTTTCCCAAATCATTTTTATATTTCTTTAACATAAAGCATTGTAATTCTTCAGCTTTTTTCCAATTTCCATCTTGTAAAAATGCTTGTTCAAGCTGCCTATTGACATAATCGATTTTTTTATACTCATTTTTTATAAGATGTAAACTTAATGTTTGAAGAAAGATATAATCTTTTTTATTCCATGTTTTTGGTACTGATTTTCCCATTATAATCATTGCAGTCTTAACAAGATTTATTTTTTGTTGATCTTCCAATTTATCATAGCACCATGCATGTACCAGTGGATGTAAAGAATACACAGGAGTTCCCATTATTTCATTTCGTTTTATAAGTGAAGAAGCTAATAAAATATGCATGCCTCCTCGAAATGTCTCAAAATTCCATTCATTATCATCATTGACTTCCAACAACTTGCTATAACTCTCTTCTATTATGCAATTTTCATCAATATCTGTTGCTAAAGCAGCACGACTAAATATTTCCTCAGATATATTTTCATTGTAGAAAAATGCAAAAAGTTCTAAGATTTTCAAAGTATATTGTGCATTAACTGCATTTGAGTTATTTTTCTTTGCTTGATATTGAATTGCTTCTAATGTTAAATTCCATACATAATATATATTCTGTTCATTTATAAACAAATCATATTTTGATAATATATTTTTTCGATTTTTATCAAAACATTTCACATACTCAGAAATTGTATAATAATGACAATGAATGGATGATCCTGCAAGATTAATTGCTAATGGTATAAAACCAAGTTTTATAACTATAGCATTTGCAAGTGTATCATTAGTCATTGAATGGTTTAATCCACTAGTGTTTAAAAGCAGATTTATAGCTTCTTCTAAGTTCATTTGAAGCACAGCTATTTCCTTATGATTTGTGATATACTTTAAGTATGGATTACGACTTGTAATTAAAATATTTCCTCTTTGTCCAAAAGGTAAATATTTTTGTAGTAAGTGGATATCAGAATGATTAGCATTATCATATATCAAAAGCCATTCATCTTTATAAAATTTAGAGATCCAATCAAGTGTTACATTCTCATTATCTGTTTGAGCATTGGATAACTTTAATATTATATCACTATATTGAGTTTGAATAGCTTTTAAACTTTGAACAACTGTGCTCTCAGATATCATATCAATCCAAAATATAATAGAAAAGCCAAATTAAAAAAAACAATTTATTAATAATTTTTTATTTGAAAAATACTATAAACAACTTACTATTTTAAATGCTGTTCATTTTCAGCAAATTTTAAAGCAATTTGACTTTTACCAATTCCTCCCATTCCATGAAGTAATAAAAGTCGTCTTTTTCTTATATCTTTACGTGGTGCAAAGTAATCTTTGAGCTTAGAAAGATATTTATCACGTCCAGTAAATTGAGATGATATAGAGCCTGACAAGAAAACCATAAAAGTCTTTAAAGATGAAGTTGTATGTCCAGCTACATTTGTATTAGACTTTAGATACTCTTTAAACTTATAAAATAAATAAACCTACCAAATATTCTTAATGTGTGAGGTCTTTCCAAGCTAGAGTTAGAACAAAGATGTTCTGTAACTTTGTCAATCATTTTAACTACATCAGAATCTCTCAGGTAGGCATTTGTATGAGCTAAAACATCTCCCCCTCTCTGCCAATCATCTACTTTCAATGCTCCAGTTCCATACATGACATTGAATCTAAAGTATATTCCTAGACTGTTGTTATATTGTCTAGCAAAGTCAAAAGCAACAGACTCGCAATCAATAGCAATATTTGTAATAGTTTTTATCAGCTGCAGAGATAGAATCTTCTCTATATTCTTTGGCCGCTGAAACCCATTAGATCCAGGATGACCTGTACCAATACTGAGAAACACCTCAAGATGGCAATCACTACCAAATAGCTGCATTGCCTCCTCTCTGACTTCCTTCGAAGGATTATTATGACCAAGACCTGCATCCATATATAAAGAACTGATCTCTCCTGGATCAGTAATCATGATGGACTTAAAAATGGTTGGAGTTGCAGTTGTAGCTCGGACAGCCTCCCAGATCTTGCAATCTGGGCCTTGATTGGGAAGTCCCACATATGTTCGAAATCGTTGTGGGGATTCCACATTGACAATAGTTTTGGCACAGACAAACCTGATAGAGATGAGTATAAGAGCAGAGGAATATAATCAGAATCAACATACACATTGCCACTTGAGTCCTTTCCTGCATCTGGATCAAGCAAACTCTCATCTCCAGTATATCCCCCATGGCTATGCTTGACAATCTCCTTGATCTGTGCTTCCAAGGTACTTGCCTTGAACTTTCCATCCTTGTAAAATGGTTTATGGTTGTCAGAGCTGAATACAGCAGCTGCAAGTTTGTTATAGTTTTGCAGTGCATCTTCAGCTGACATCTTCAGTTGACCCAGCATGATTGCATTGAGACTACAAGACTAATATTAGCCTCCACAGAGTCAACATTAGACCAAGTGACTCACCCTCCAGTACCGGAACCTCTAATGAGATGGAAATACTCACAAGGTTTCGGCACCTCGGTCAATTGCTTCTTTGCTTGGATACGCTTCATGATCTCATCGAGAATGATGAGCTGAGATGCCCCATGTATCCCACCGCCATCTGTCTCATGTATTAGTAAATGCTAACCACATGAAGAACATGGAGAATGCACCAAGCGACAGCAAATTCACGGGACTGTTGTTAGAAGTGTTATCGGCCATCGATGAATAAGATTCTAAAGATTTCAGGTTAGCGGACATGGTATGCACAAACTGAAGGCCGCCGTACCTTCCAATAGAGGATGGATAGCTAGATGTTTTCAGATGAGAATGCGAGCGAGTCGTAAGAGGACAAGATGTCATGGGGAAGGCGTGGTGATCTGTGCATTGCTGTAGAGGGATCACGGACGAATCCATGCACCAGTACGTCCTTCTTGATGGTGGCTTGATTTGTGATAGTCTGAAATGGTACCACAAATGATTATACATGACGAAAAGAGATGGTATTTTGAGTATATATGACAGAAGATACAAGCCTAAGACCAGTAGTCCTCGTCATGCTAGTCCAAATTCCTCTACAATGCCTAATAAAAGATTGGTGGATGAAAAGACTCATCATGAAGTAACAGAAGCTTTACCAGTTCTGTGATGTTTTGAAAATGATGAGACTGGATCGAGCCGTGCCAAGACCCCGAATGATGACAAGGACAGCAGCGAGTAACACCTGATTGAGGTTACCAGTGGCAATGATGTAGAAGCGCCAGTGAAAGTGAGACAGAGATAATGGCATTCAGACGACTCTAGCTACTGCTGAAATGATTCCACTTGCGACATGATTCAGACAATAATTCACTGGAGAATAGAGAACACATGCACCGACAAGTCTCTGTACCCTGCTTCTCCATCCGTAAACGATGCGCACAACGCTGGCGCCACCAGATAACACTATTCAGGCCGTGCGAAGCATCATGTGGTGAACCAATGACGGAAAGAAGTACGCCCACCAAGGCTTTACCATTCTTCTGCTGCCAGGACACAATGACTCTGAGTATCTTCATTTGGAGCATACCTAAAGCCGAGCCATCCTCATCGGATCCGTACCGCAGAGACTATACTACCTGACTCTGCCCTCCAGGTGCTGCACCGATGACGACGTTGACATCTTCCCGAAGAAAATCCCGCTGGTTGTCGAGTTCAAGGCATTTGAACAACTTGTGTGACGAAGAGGTACACTGTTTGATAGTAGGCAGGGTGCTGCAGTAGCATGTAATCGATTGCATCGATGACCAGGGCAGCAAGGGAAGGGGTGGAACGACATGCAAGAAGGCGAGGAAGTGGGTTTTGTTTGGCGTAGTAAACAATGCACACTCTCTATCTCTTACCGCGATGTTGCTTTGCCAGGAAGTTGACCGAACCAGACCAAACAACGGCTATGGGAAAGAAGAAATTCTCTACATTACGCTCAACTTGGCAACCTAGGACATTTTGAGCCGACTACCAAGCATTGCGAGTTCTGACAATAGTCTGATTGTTTATCCCTTCTGAATCGACATGTTGCAATTCATTCGGTTCTAAGGTCTGGATACCCGGACGTCGTCCTCACCTAGCTGGCAGAGCTCAAAGGTGTCCATGGAGCGTCACTAGACATGGAGTGATTATGGTCAGATAGAACAGGTGCATGTGCACTCATGCTGTTTCAAGTTGCACTATCTCATTATATCAACAGACTGTGATAACAGCTCGTTAGGCTACATGGTGAGCAGACAAAAACATATCTGCTTCAAAGGGATGTGACTCGGAGAGCGGCGCAAAACCCAAGACACCCAACCTTTGCGCCGGAAGAAGGTATGCACCGGACCAGGTTACTGGTGAACTCACTACTTATCTACGTCAGAGCAGAGCCTTTCCGGACGACCATGGAGGCCTGAGGAAGGGTCCAATAGGCTCGACGGCAAGACTCGTTTCAAACTTATAGCTCGGTTCTGCCGCCTGTGCGACTGCTGGCTTGACAGTATTGTACACCTCAAATTCTCGCTTCTGAAGGCATGAATCATACGTCTTTTGTTCCTTGACCCTTACCGAATGCGCTAGTAGTATCGTCTTTGCATTTGTAATGAATGACAGCGACCTTGCGTGGATCCACTTCAATGGCAACCAACATGGCCTCATGGTTCTTGACAATCATTGGTATAGCACTGGTAGCGTAGCTCGCACCATGGTACGCTGCAGTATGTTCCGCCAAAATAACTCTCAAACCTTTGCTTGGATGTCCTTCACCCCTTCGATGGGCACCCACTTTCTGCAGTGATGGTACATGCCCACCATCACAGACCCTTTTTCGCCTTTGGCTGGATTTGGCCTGGTCACATCGCGGAAGGCCAGCAGAGGACTGAACAGCCTTGTAGTATGTGCACTGATTCCGTGGCCGTATTGCATATGGTAGCTTCCAATCATTAGTGCAGATTTACGAAGATCCAGTGGACTTGTATGCGCTAAACTTTATGCCAAGCCACATAACCCATCCTTCCCCACCCGGTTCCCTTGGTTCAACATAGATCTTGCTCCGCACCTCACCCTTTGACCCACTGTGGCATGTATAAGTCACCCCAGCCTTTCATCAGCGCGTTCGATGTCGCGCCTGCCATGCCGCCAAAGTCGCTTAGCAAGAACAGTCGGTACAACAATGGGTATCGCTCTCGATCCACCTCGACCTTTTCCTTTTGAATACCCTCTCCATCCCACCTATCTTTGCTTCTTACGACTCTTCCTCATCGTCGTCTCTCTTCCTCTTTGGCGATGACAGGGAACTAAGCGGAGTTAGCGGAGACATTGCAGCATCGTTCTCCAGCTGAGAGCCAGTCAACAACAAACAACTCGGCACAGTATTCTTCACAGGAGATAGAGATTGAGCGGGCACCACCGAAGACAACCTCAGCACAAGACTCCTCTCCTCCACTCAGAACATCACCACCAAATCCATAGCTCGCGTACAACTCAAAGAGACACAGGAAACTCGCCATATCCTCCCACAAGCCATTGGCTATGTCCAAGTCTGGATATCGATGGGTATCGAAGCGGGCCATCCATCGTCAAATAGCACGCAAGGGAACGTCATCGTAGCAGCAAGCAGAAGGTCGTAGTCACAGCAGGTGAACAAGAAGAAATGTCCCGCCATCTACATGTCTAACCACCATCTATAATAGAAGCACCCAAGCAAGGATACCCCTTCGTCATCTAGCTTGATGCGCTCAATCCCTCCGTTTTTACTGACGGGCCGTGCACACCTTCCAGGATTACATATTCTCTGGTGGAGAAGGGTACATGCAACGCTTTCCGCACCGCGAACGGGAAAAACAAAACAGAAGCGACGTCCCGTGGTTGGTTGTCTGCTCATGCAGGATATGGTCGATAAACCCAAGTCTCATATTCTCGCAGGCATGCAAGTTGGAACTGCACAAATGGCAATAATGTTATCGAGAAGGATGCTCCTTTTCGTTCTCTTCTTTATATTCACTCTTGTATATCTGCTAGCAGGCATAGTCTCTCAGCCGGTGGAGGGCCAAAAGCGTGACGTTAACCCAGGGCATTGGTATCAGTAGAACATATACATCGTTCGGTGCCCAGACAAAGGAGCTTGTGATTTGTACGCTGTGTACAGCTCTTGTTCTTCTTACAGCTCGAACTGTTTTCGGTCAACGAGCCTTATATTTGAATGATTTCATCGTGCTAATACGGGGCAAGTGTATCATACTCTAGAAATACACATCACAAGGCATCCAACATCTTCATATCATGATCTTTCAGTATGAGATCATATAGGCTCGTTCACCAGCCGGCGTTTCGCCCACGTGGCTGCG
Organism: Desarmillaria tabescens; assembly: GCF_030435595.1. Classification (NCBI taxonomy): domain Eukaryota; kingdom Fungi; phylum Basidiomycota; class Agaricomycetes; order Agaricales; family Physalacriaceae; genus Desarmillaria; species Desarmillaria tabescens. Next base: position 40,765 of record NW_026848415.1, read on the forward strand.
TTATCACATTTGGGCGCCTCCCTACGTCAAAACATGTCAAGCTACACCAAATAACCAAACAACCGTATAAGGAATTTGCATTAAGAGGTGTAAGCTTGTGAACGTCGACTGGCTAGCGAGTCTAGAGATCATACTCCAGTGCGCCAGAGACCTCGGATATGCAAGAGGCCAAATGAAGCGGATATCTCACCTCTCCAACCTTCCCGGTTCTCTTCATCGGCAATCATGATATTTTGCCTACGAAGATCTCCATAAACCAAGTCTTAGTGCATCGAGACCCTCCTTGACAGCCTTCTTGACGGTGGTCCATCACGATATTCAGCCACGAGTGTTCGACCTTGGATGTACTCCATAGTAACGACTATCCGCAGCTTGCCGTACGACTCGCCAATTGGCCCAACATAGAGAATCCCCGGCGCCAGCTCAAGCCCCGCCAAATTGAACCTGTGCACCTCCTCACTACAACGATCGACAAACTTGACCACGACCTTCCTCTCCGCATCCAAGGTCGCTAAAAACGTCACACACATTTTATCCAAATCCAGCGGCGAACTATATGTAAATCCAAAGTCCTCGTTATTGGATCGGTAGGAGGTAATGGAGGGGAAAAATCGAGGATGGGACTTGTTCGCCTCGACTCGGAGAAGCTGGGGTTTCAGGTCTTGGTAATAACTCTGAAGCTCTTCTATAGAACCTTGGAGATACATGCAACGCGAAGAACGTGATCGTCGTCATTAACACGACTGTTGCCAGGCCACACGTAGTCCTGGACAATGACCTGGCTCGTAAACACAGCTCCTGCTATGATCAACCACAGTCCAACGATGAAAGAGGGACAGCAAGAGCCTTCACGACGCTGTGAGACAAGAGTACAGTCGATAACACGCGGTGACATTAGAAGCCTACAGTTCCATCAACCCAAAACTTCATGTAGGAGAAGGAACCCCGGACAGGGGCCCGCTCCAAGTTCACCCTCCTCCGAAGATGTGTCAGAGTATCCATACATATTAACATAAGAATACGAAGACATTGGAAATAGAACTAACATGGTTTTGATTCATCTACTTTACGACCATTGGTCCTGGAATTTTTGGCAAGGATAAAAGGATAGCTCCTCTAAGAAAAAAGGACCCCCCTCCCAGCGAAATCAACTTAATCCGAGCAAAAGATCCTGCGCCTCAGACGATCGCCTCGAAATTCCTGGCACGAATATCATTTTGTTTGATTTCACGAGACGTCGAAGGCGTTAGCTGTTCAGCGCGCATCATGGTTACGCAGAATTTGATGCCGTGACTGTATTCCTACCAAAATAGATGATACATAAGTGAAAAATCGAAACCGAAAATAAAGGAAACGCACCTTGAGAACTTTGCATCGTTGGCAGTGTAGTCTTCGTTTCGGAGGATAAAGCCCAGTCAAAAGTCTGTAGGCCTGGGTTGACATCCACAGGTACGAGTCGATTCGTAGACACCTGTGGGTATGTAGAGAGATCTGTGGAGTAATGAACTTGCTTAACCCAGACTCATAACCTTGATCCAAGTTGGCAAAAAATTGTTCACAAGTGCGCTTGGAAAATTTCCCGGGCACCTGTGTTGAAATCGTTGAGAGGTACACAGCCCGCAGACGTACTCCCAGGTGGCGCGGCACAGTAATCCGAATGGCAAGGCGTCGGCTAAATCCGAATGTCCCTCTCCCTCTTACCGTCATGACTGCCACCATCCAATACCTTGTTAGTCGCGACCACTAGCTGCTCCCCTGCCATTACTTCTGGATGATGTTGCTCGTCTCGTTGATTCCTTGTAGGTGCTGCTTTGGCCATATTCACGATACCGGTACCTCGTATTACACTGCTGAAAACCTGCAAACGCGTTCGGCGCGTCAAAATCGGACTACAGACTCGGAAGAGCACCTACAAGACCGCATATAACCAGGTTTTTCTGCTTGGAAGAGACGGTGATGAGCGTAGTGATTGTCTTTGTCCTGGGCAAAGGTACGCCAGGTGGCCAGTAACCTTCGCCTTGTTGCCGTCTGACGCTTTTTACAGCTTGGCATGCTGAGAACCATCTGTACTGGTGCTATACATACCCCAAGACCATGATGTCTCCACGTCTTCCCCTTCCATGAAAGTCTCCCCGTCTGGCTCACGGATTTTACTAGGAATGTTCGTGCACCCGCAAGGCCGATGTATTTGACACCTACTACGACTCTCACAGCAAGCCAAGATGAAGGCACTGAAGAAGGTACGCCATGTGTAGTCCCTCGTTTGGCTTTGCACTGAGTACCATCTGATACTAGAATCAATTAACGGCGCGGACTTGCAACGGGACGCGGGAAGCGACGAGGCAGCCGGTCAAGCGAATGTATGCAGGGTTATGTAGATATCTAGGCATGTATAGATATTCATCGATATCAATATATGGCTATCTACAGACGTCTATTACTGCCTACGAAGTAAATATAGAATGGGCCATTCTTAGCTGCTGACAGGTACCCATAGATTTATTGACTGATATATGTGGTAATCGACTCATGTCCACAGACTTTTGACTGGGGATAAAGGTTCTACACAGGGGATGAGCACACAGTAGCTGACAAAAATGATACCAAACACTCACCAAAGACTGGTTTTTCCTCCCAAAAGCAGGGCATACCCCTTCGCATGTCGTATCCGTCAAGGGTCCTGTTCCTTTCCAACAAAATTTAGCGGCCCCATGGTGTATTTGACTGTCGAAAGCCTTGAATTGGTGACTCGTTCTCCCGACGGCATTGGTAGAGTGTATTTCGTCATTGAACTGCACGCCATTAGTCTAAGTTTGCACTCTAGGAAGTGTAATACTTACCTGAAACGCCTCACTTAGGTACTCAATCAGCACGGCGCTAGCTGGAAGACGACGGTGTAGCAGACTATCAATGCTGAGCTGTAAAACTCGTCAACTCTTTTGTCACGGGGGAAAACAAAGCTGAAAACCTACTAAAACCCCCCTCTCTTCCAATCATCCCGTCTCGATGACAGGCCTACCCTCTCAGTGATCCTCCACCTGGGAGATTGATACCCTGCATCCCGACGAAAACCATCGTCTTGTTTGCTGTATTGTATGCTGGAATAGTTGAACCTTGCTAGGCAGGCACCAATACGTCGTGTAAGGCAGTAGGAGGGAAGGGGCATGTCCGCACACGAGTGGGGAGAATGGATGTCCAAGTACTCCGCTGCGCTTGACATCATCGGACGTCGTGCGTGCATTTCATTGTTACCCATGGGTGAACTATCTGAGGTGCATGTACCCTGCACCCGCGCCAGCTCATCCTTCTCCCCCGCCCTGCCCGTCCCCTCTTGACTGCGTCCTGTTAGCGTGCTTGCCGGGCGTCGATATGTTGTGTCGGCGCAAAACTTGTTGCTCTGTAAAAATTGAGCTGCAGAGACTTGCACAGGATGGCAGAGCAGAATGCATGTCCTCAAGACGGTGTTGGTGGTCGAGGGTGGTTGCGATCGTGCTCGATCACTGGAGGTGTGGGCATCCACGTCAAACCCAAACCCACACACAGCCCATCAATCCTCCCTCGCAGCCCGCCCACTCCCCATAAAGTGATACGCGAATCAAAATCTATGCCCGTGTGGAACTTAGACGGTCACTGTGAGATTCGAGTCAAGGTCGATGGGGCCCAGGAAGGCATGACGGAGTAGAAGACACTTTGGACGAGGGAATCAAACTAGCAGCAGAAATCAGACACGTTCAAGGCTTGTTAAAGCAAACACTCACTCCCCGCCGATTCTTCCACGGACCGTCCCACTCCCAAGCATTCAAACTCGCATACACCATCCCAGGTCTACCCACCCCGACTCCAAACCCCCTCACCTCCAACCCTCCCGGCCGATACGCCTGTAGAAACACATCCGCCTCCTCACACAGCTCTCCCAGCTTATCTCTCCCTTCCTGGGTGTTCAGATCCAGCTGCGTAGTGCGTTCGCCTCGAGAAGTGTCTGCGGGAGGTGGGGGGACGTAACGAAGAGCATGTACTGGTGGATCCACTGTTTTGTCAAGACAGCGAACAGTGCAGTCGTGAGACTCAATGAGAGACTGGTGAACCACAAGCCATTGACCCATGAGTCGGACGCTGAGGGATGAAATTTCAAAGGTGAGGTCTGAGCGAGGGACGTCGTTTACGAGGGAACCATTCGATGCGGAGCATTGGACATTGATGAGCTCGATTAAAAGTGAGGCAGTGACCGCGCCGTAGTCAACCTGGAGGCTCTGTGATGTCTGAGCAACAAATGTTGTGACAACCGCTGAGAAAAGACCGGCCTTTTCTTCTATCAATGAAAGGATTCTCAATTCCTAGGCAATTGTACTCACAAAGACGAGGAGAACGTCTAACCCATCTCTCCACCCTTCTACCATCTCGCTATCAAATGGAGCGCATTCTTCAAGGTATGTTCTCCACACCCCAGCTGTTGGCCCCAGCTCCTCATACTGCTTATCCTCTGGGAATTTCTGTTCATAATCAAATGGATCATTCCCTGGGCTCTTCATAAGACGAGCAGCCGTGGAAGAAAAGAATAGACGCACCTCTGACAATATACTCAGGACGCTCCGTGCCCATTGTCCTGCGCCTAGACTTGCCGTCGACGGTGAGAATAAGACGTCAAATTCTCGACCTCTGGCTCATGATCATGGGAGATGTGAGAAGTACTTGAATGAGGATCACCCTCAGTCGGACGCCAATGAATGGCTGTCATTCTCATTGTCCTGGGCAGCACGAACAGAAGACATGGATGTTAGGGTGGAAGCCGCGTGTAAGGCGCATTCTTAAGAGCCTACATTCCTCTCCCACAGTCAGCAGCGAGGTCCTCATGTCATTTTGTTACTGGAGGAAATACCGACAAGCGTGGACGCAGAGACCATGGCTGTTCGACGACAGAATTCGGAGCAGAGTCTAGGCCCACAGCATGTGAGTTTCACAAATTTTGACAGTTCTTTCTGCGTACCACATCTCAAGATCTCACCGGTGTTGTGTAGCTACGACGTGAAAAAGTCTCAGTGGATCCCATGCCTCGTTGGTATTTGGTGCGTGGATCCCTTATTAAAAGATTGTCGACCCAATACAAGACCAATGGCCCGCATAAAAAATGTGGTACTGAGAAGATCCCACAAACAACTTTAACTGTCGAGGTACTGATAACTTGAGGCATCACGACCGCGTTCGCCAACCGCCATCAAGCAGAACTCCGGGACCGATGGCAGAATGGAACGACAAACTGGGCGTGGGAAGGTCGTGCGCCAAGATAGGATCCGGATGTTTTTGGGAGTAGAGAGGTGGCTGTTTTCGACACGGCTTTTTCACTGGACGAGGCATCGAGATGTGATTTATGGGGATCCTCCCTTCCTGACAATAACATGGGCCAGATTCTGCGACCAAAGTTGGGGCGGTCATGCAAGAACCTAGGCTTAAGCTGCAGTGGCCAGGCGCCGAACCTCCACCTTGCCAGTTCCATGGTACATCTCCCCTCTCAACGGATTTACTTATTGGGTATGACCGACGCGACTCGGAATCTGTTTGTGTAGTGATAACTGTTGCATGTATACTCTTACAAGTTGCTGGAACGAAACAGAGCTAAAGACAAAAGACTCCGGTCTTCCCCATCCTCCGCCAAGACTCGTACATTCCCCACATCCCAGAATAGCTGCTCCATAACCTCTCCCGCACCCGAGAGATACGCAACCTTCGCACAAGCATCGTGGAACGCGAGATAACGACGGCTGGGAAGGGTATTCGTCGTACGGTAGGGAAGACCGTACTGCGCGTTTTCGGAGGGAGGGTAAGTGTGGATCTCGTACGTATTGCTGCTGTCATCCTATGTAGATCAGATCAGAAGGGAGCGAAGAGGAAGAGACTGATTGCAGCGTGACTTACCTCACTGGTAATTGGATGAAGAGAAATCCAGAGTCGGCCCCACAGACCGTGGAGGTTAGGCGATATCGTGAACGTGTTCTCCACCTCGTGAATGTCTTGGACGAGTGTGATTCCAGCTAGTCGCTCGAGAACGGCAGCAGCAGAAGACGCCCAACCTAACTGACAAGCAACTTAATTAGATGGAAGTATATGAGGGGGAAAGACAAGACGAACCTTCCTCCGCACCGCATCCGTCAGTCCTTCTCTTATATACCCCTGTTCCTGATCCCCAGTCGTCTTGAAAATATAACCCAGCTCCATATCCGTCTTCCTCTCCCCAGCCGCTAAATCGATCGTCGTCAACCCGTTGCGAAGACTGGTGGTGTCCACGTTCCCTGAGACTATACACCGGTAGTTGTCTCGTGCCAAAACCTGGTTTGGAGGCTCAGCTGAGAACCTGAACAACGCTCTTCGCTCACTAGCTTTCTAGCATCACTATCGGTGGATTGCGACAAATTTGAGAGGGCCGCTATATCGATGTCTTCTGGCAGTGACTCTGGTTGGACCCTACGCGTCGATACCGGGCCCTTACCTAGTTGTGGTGAACATGATCATCCTCGGGACTTGAGACGTGGACGTACACATCCTAATCACGCCCATAACATACAAATATGCCAACCCCGACATAAACTCGGCATTACCACAGTAACCTGATATCTCTTGTGCCATAGCCATAGGAGAGGTTAGGTGAAGGATAAGCGCGTAACCCAAGACTCGAGCCGCGACTTGAGGGCTGAACCTAGACATAGCTGCGGGTTCGGAGGGCACGTCCCAGCTACGAAGAGCTTCGAGGGTCAGGCAGCATTCGTATGCTGTGTGTTCGTGAGAGGGCGGGTCGAATGGGTTTGGTGGGAGGGGCTCAGGCATGGTGGTGTTGAAGGTAGAAACATAGCTCCTGTCTTACATAAAATAGAAGTTAATGAGCCAAAATGGACGACGTTGAGGTGTGTTGGGGTTGGATATGTGTGGGTTACTGGGGGCGGGAACGATGTGGGCGATGGGTGTGTCGTCGACAAGCCAGTCTTTGAGGTCGATAAGCGACGCCGACCGTCCGCCTCTTCACACAGCTCTCTCTCCCGGGTATCTAAATCCAACCGTGTGATGCGCTTGCCTCGAGAAGTGTCTGTGGGCAAGGAGGACGTCCGCAAGTGAAGGAAGCAGCTTTGATTGCCGCCAGTCCGAAAGTCCGAAAGCGGCAGTGACTACCTTGGCTCCTTACTATTTCTTCAACTCCCGCAATCTCGCAGGCTCGACAATCTCAAAACATGATATCTGTTTTCCTCTGAATTCCTGTGGGTCTCGAATCCACTTTGTGCTTAGTTCTACCAAGTAAGATGACGCGCTTTTCGCCAGCTCAATCCAGGGTAATCGATGCTCGACCACTTTGGACCTCGGAAGACGCGTCGTCAATGCGGATCCTGCTGCAGGCGTCAACCTGAGCTCCATGTGTCTGAAAGCGACCGTCTCTGGATTTCAGAAGTCTCGCGATGCTCCACTTCTCTCCTCATCCTCCGTACATCTTTCGTGTTCATCTCGAAGGCACCGATGATGCAAGTAATAACCCAAGAAAGGTGTTATTTTAGGCCCCGTCAGCATACATCCCTATGGGCCGATAAAATTGGGCGCTTGCCAATTTTGTTCCCCAAGACGCCATGATTCTATCGATCTGTACCTACCATTTTCTCTCCTCTCGGCGCTACGATGGTAGATCCCCCGACGTCTTTGATGGCATTGGCGCTGGCGTCGCCAACGATCCCTTTCGCTCCATCTCCGCGGGCCGTTCTCCACCTTGTCCCACTGATAAGAGGGCACACTGGCTGCGATGGTCAGACTACATCACCGTTGGCTTCGTACGACTCCACGGACGAGCGAATTTCCAAGTCTCATTAACGGACAGATTCAATTATGCGACCCTCGATTGCTCTGCTCGTGTCCACGTGTCTCATTGTTCAACAGAGTCGTCATCTTCTTAAAAAAGACAGAAAAGTCGGTATGTAGTCGTTGAATTATGCGATGACACCGTGCAGCTGGCAAACTTTGAATTCTTCAGTGGGATCATTGTCGTTTAAGGACCCTTCCTGTCAGCGTGGTGGCGAAGACGTATGCCTCCCAGGACTCACTCAAGGATCTAGACCCGAGGAACATGGTCCGACACCGTGATTTGGTTTATAAACAGGAGTCGTAGCGCGTCCCTCAATATCAAGATGTCTCCCGTAACGGGGCGGCAGCAGAGATGGTCAGCCCAGAATCTGTTTCCAGCAAACAGTTATCCTGACGTTTTGGTGCTAGAATATCGCACAATGGCCGATGCTCCCATTCAGCGATGGCGAAAGCGAGTGTCCACGAAACTGTAGACTCTAGAGAAGAATTCTTTCTCCTTGGCTACGACCTGCCTAGCGAATTGAATTAATACGTTCTTTTGGGGCTCGCTTTCAGAATGGCAATCCCGGAAACCATCAAAGGACCGGCAAAAGTACAACAAGGCGCAAAATGCTACTTCCAGGAATCCAGTTCCGGTCGATTTAAATAAATAGGTTACTAGTTGATGAAATGACCGGAACGTTTAAAGTTCAATAGTCTCTTTGAAGTGATCATTCTAATGCGTCTATAGTTCCAATGACCTACATCTTGCAGTTGCCACCGATTTGTCAATCTACAGTATACTGGCGACAACGTTCTCGAGTCTTGTAGTACTACCTCCATCTTGTACTTTTACGCACCAAACGCATCACTACATGAATTCCTCTTATTGTGCTGAGTCTTTGCAGGATTTGTAACGAAGCGCACTAAAGAGATGCTATATGCCTGTACATAGTCCAGGTACTGAGGTACAGGACACTACTATGGGATGCTAAGTAGAAACTTGAAGCGAAGCACCTGAAAAAAACGATTCTTCATGCAGAATCCCTATGAATAAGGATTGCATAGCACGTGGACTTCGGATTCCTCCCTGCAGCGGCCCACTTCGTTGTCTCTGGTATCCTGAGGGCAATTGATCTATGTATTCAAAGGGTATAGTACTAGGCGACATAGAACCTTGTCAAATTCAAGCTGGAACGGAAAACTGTGGTTTTGTAATATATACCGCCAATAACAGTCCCGCCGACGCGAGTTCCAAGACCTACAAATGAAAAAGAATTAATGCCTCCGAGTCGTTGAGAGTTGACGGAACAAATTGCGTTACCCCAGTGAAGACGCTCCCAGCCCACCATTTATGGTTTTCGCCTACAACTGCCGCTGCAATCGGTGTGCCCACAAGGGAAGCAATACCGACGGGGACGGATGCGAGACCAAGTCGAAGGCTATTTCAATGTCATTGTCAGTGTCGAACAATGCGACGTGGGGAAAGTGACGAACCCAGAACGGGTCAGGTCCGGATCGAGAGATAGTACGGCAGGGAAGAAGAGCGATACGCCTGACGTGATAGGACAGTAAGCCGTGCGTCAACTAGGTGCTCAAGGAAGACAATACATACAAGCGCCCGAAAAAAAACCATACCTAATTCACAAATTTTAAATGAGAGGTATCCTATGAGTTGGGGGGAAAGATATAAACATACAGGATACAAAAGACGGTAATCGATGCTGCCGTTGTGCAGACCATCATAACTAGCGCCAGGACACCTGCAGACGGATTAAATACGAGTACTGGATGTGTGCCAACCTTACTCACCGGCAGTGGCAACGCAGGGAATGTACACAGGAAATACACCATAGCGGTCAGCCAGCCAATTTGGGATAGTTCGTCCTAGTGTACTGCTGAGATTGATAATAGCCACCAGGTAGCTCGTCAGGGTACTCGGTATATTGTTATGCTCCTGAGCAAACAGTTCCACTGAAAACATAGGGTTATACAGGGCGAGAGAAATCACAAAACCATAAAGGATCATGAATATGTAGGCGGGTGTTCTGAGGAGTGTCGCCAAGGGCGTCGACAGGGCTGGCCGAGCGGTTTGACTCCGAGGATAGTTTGTTCGCATCAACAGATTTGCGGTGCATAGGCATCCCAGACACACGAACGCTGCAATTCGGATGCCCCATGCAAATCCAATGGATCCATCCAAAAAGTGGCCCAATATTGAAGAGAAAAAGAAGCCTCCGATGGCGCTACCGGTCGTGATAATTCCCTGTGGACGCAATATGGCTTTTATTGAAAACGATTCCTTTCGGAAGCACGTACCATGGCCATACTCCTTCGTTTTCTAAAGTGGTGAGCAACCACAGAAGAGGTCGGCGTGTACATAATGCCTGTCGCAATCCCCATCCCGAGTCCTTGCGATAGAAATACTTGATAGTACTGCCCTTCTCTGGCCAGCGATAACATGAAAAAGCTACATGCCATGAAGGGTCAGGTAATTTTCCAAGGAAAGCTAAACAAGGCGGCAGACCTGAAAAGGAATAGAACAGACCCGGCGATGGATATGAGGTGAAAATGCCCAGCATCGAATCTGTATTTTAGATCAGCCTTTCCTATTTTTCATGGCGAGTATATGAATTTCGACAGACAGTCCTGCAACCGCTAAGCCTAGGAGGTACATGAGACAAAACTGTAGTGATCCTACAGCGGGTATTGGCGTCAGAGAGGTAAATAGATACATCTGAAGGAACGAGGACCTATCCAGTTAATCTGAGACGGGGTATACGCCGCGAGATACTCTCTGGCATAGAAGCTTTCCGTGACGCCAAACGATAGAGGGATACCAATGATGCAAAACTGCACCAGCCATGATCCTACGACTGTTACAACATGAGTAGGGCTCGTAATTCGATAAGCTTTGTATACGAACCAGTTCCCCATGCACGGACCCCATGGTCAAAGTGGTTGCTCTGCGAGTCCGAAGACTCTACGACTTTAATTTCTGAGTCTTTACCCTCTGCCAGTGTACCACTGCTATCTTGATTCCTCAGCGAATAGTCAGAGTCGGCCATGCCAGTGTAAGGAGGAGGTTATGGCACGCGGAGAAGTAGTGGTATCCGGCACAAGAATAGGTCAGATCGGTTCGACGAATGAATTCCAAGCTGACTCCATTCAAATCAGACGGGTGCTTTATGTGCATCACCGTAGAAGCCGCAGAACATTACAGAAGAAGTTTGCGTTGCATCGTCATGATGCGTCGCCTGTGGATCTTTGATGGGCTCCCGTCTATACAGTATTGGAAATGTGATTACATAGAGGTCGGCGTTGGCGAGGTGACTGACATACTTGCGTGTCCTCTGACGGTGGTCTCGGAGATCACTGTGACTCGGTGTGACTTGGCACTCACAACCAGCACAACCAAGCCAGTGCTGGCTCCGATGTTTGGATAGGATCCCTCCCAGATTCAACATGCTGTATATCCTCCATCTGTCTATGGGGCGAGAGCGGATCATTTTCTCTTATATACACAGTAAAATACGACATTGTCTGTTTGGCTAAAGCTTGGCATTCTGAACGACGTCCCGGGCCTTGTCGCGAAGCTCTCGCCTAAGTAGTTTCCCACTAGGAGTTTTCGGAATCACATCTGTGATTTCGACCTGATGCAAGTGCTTGAATGGAGCTTTATTCTCCGCGACATGCTATAAATGCAATGAGCACAGTCAGATTCCTCGGATGCACAAGGGAAGATACCTTTCGGATTGACGATTTAACACCTGCAAAACCTCCATCCTTCTCGCCTGCATTCATCCCATCCTTGGTAAGAACGATAAATGCCAATGGAACTTCTCCGCTGTATGCATGAGGAACTCCAACGACACACGCGTCTCTTACAAAGGGATGGTCCAAAATACAACCCTCTAACTCGGCAGGCGCGACTTGGAATCCCCGAACCTACATATAAATTCAAAAAGGGCCACGAGGAATAACTGGTTTCAAACCTTAATTATCTCCTATAAGGCTCGTTTAGAAACTCAATCGTGAAAAAGAAAATCAGAAAGTACCTTCAAACGATCAATAAAAATAACTTCATGGTTCTTGTCAACTTTCACTAGATCCCCCGAACGGATCCATCTGCAAAGAATACACTCAATTAGAATCTATAATAAACGCTTAATTATGTCGTTACATACCCCCCAGTAAACGTGTCTCGGGTTCTATCAGAAGCGGGAGGTCAGAAGATATTCTTTAAGTACGAGGCAACGTACGCAGCATCATTGTTAAGATAACTTGCCGCAGCGGCAGGGGTCCTGATATACAATTCACCTTCCTCATCGTAATCCCCCAAAGTCCCATCGGCTTTGACCACTCGCCCGACAATACCTGGCGCGAGTACTCCCCCAAACATGCCGCATCTTTGCTGAACAGGGCACATGGATACAACACCAGTAGCTTCAGTAGACCCTGTACAGACACAGTTCATGTAACGCACACCATCTGTAAGCAGACTTCGAAATACCGTAAGCTTGGCCGATGTATATGTTTGGCAGAAGTTGACCGAGTTGGTCATAGAGCTCCGCTGTGTGAATTTGAAATTTTAAGCCTGCTGCTAGAACGAAACGCCTTACCAGTAAGCGGAGCAGCAGCACACAAGACGACTCTAACACTTGAAAGATCAAAGTTTTTGACGATAGAATCCTGCATCAATCCCATGTCATTGGATATCTCTTGGTAGCATGTCAGGCGTACCTTGCATAACAAAACCACTTGCGGAGGAACAACCATCAGAGAGGAAATCCGATATTTAACGATGCTTTGAAGCATCTCTTTGAAGTTAAACTTTGGGACCACGACCACAGACATCTGAACGATGAGCATTAGAAACAAATTTGAATATTTTATAGCCAATTGGATGATTCACCGCAGAAAAAATGTTGAAATGAAGCTGTCAACCACCAATAGTCAACGGCGGAATTCAATGTCGCACTCAATCATCATTACTTACAATCAGAACCAAGCCATAGATATCTAGAAATCAAAGGGTTAAAAAAATATCCTTCCTTTCGTGATATACGCACGATAGAAGGGAAGAACACCCAAACACACATCACCCGGTCTGTACCTGCGCTTCTCCCATTTGTCATACTCCTCGTTCACTTGTTGAGGGAAGCAATTTGGAGTACATTAGCTATAAAGGCGTAATGTGATATTTGGACAATCTAAAGTATCCGTAAGAATCAGACATCAAGTCAGCCTGGTCAACATACCTTGGGCGCTCCGGTGGTACCGCTCGACGAGCTATAGAAGGCTATCATCTCCTTTCCTTGGCCTGGTGCTAGTTGAACATTTTCTAAGGTATTTTCACTCTTTATACCCTGCACAACGAGATCATCCACAGACACAAATCCTGTTTGATTCGCGGTCTGGGAGTCTTGATCGAGAAGAACGACGATCCGTTTCGTAGAAAGTCCGACTTCACGAGCAGCCCGACAAACTGTGTTTAGAAAGTCGACGTGGGTGATGATAAGACTGGATTTTGACAACCGGAGATGCTGTACGAGCTCTGGGACCGTAAATGAGGGGTTGCAAGGTCTGAAAGAAATTAGTGACGGAAAAAGACAATCAGCGTGAGACAAACGTGACGATCCCCAAGATACGGTGTACAGCCCACATACATACAGGATAATCTGTTGTGTGCATCAGCAGCAAAGCAAAATACGACGGCCAATTACGCACCGACGTGATTGGTAGAGAAAAAAAGAACTGCAAAGTATTGGTTGTGGTCGAGTTGGGTTCAAGAAAGAAATGCACCTGGATCATTCAAACCTGAAAGGCACTGTGAGCATGGAAATGGCGCACTATGGTCAAGCTAACCTATGGAAAACCTCTCCTTGAGACCCACCGCAAGGCCATTAGCTCGGCGTTGGATCTATTCAGAGTTCTCGAATAATTCTTCAATGCTACGAATCGGCGCACCTCATCGAGATGTATCTTCCTGCCTGACTTGTCGGTAACGAGCCAGGGTACACCTTTGGGACGCTTCGACCTTATGGGATGGTCATGATCAAGGATAAATTGTGGGATGGTGAGGTCGTCCGGTACATGCGGTAGTCTGCCAACCTTGGAGTGGAAATCTGGCATTGTCAGTAACTCAAGGAGAGTGGATGTAGACGCCGAGTCTTTTAGGTCTACCAACGGCGGCCATCTCAGCCGCCATGGCAAACTGATTCCGGGATCAAGTTCTCACTGAGAAATTGATCCCGGTTCCAAAAGGTTCCAAAGAACTTGCGCGAACGAGAAAAAGCCAACTTCAGAGTCGGTTGACTCGGTTCCGGGATTATGTACGGGTCGACCAGTAGGCCTCACCCGTAATCGAATCGCCCTGCCCAAAAAGGGAACCGAGCTACTTCGGTCCGCCACGAAATCGGGTTTTCTCCCTACAATCACTGATTGCATAAACCCACTGTAATCGCAACTCTGACCCTCCCAATTGCCGCCCTGAATTCAGATTTACCATATGGAAAGGCCTTGAACTACGCTGGCCTTCTATTTTATTTTCACCTGGTTTCGTTGAATACTAGCGTAATGTAACCAGGGACTCCGGTTACTCACCGGCTACTTCGGGATACTCAGATAGGCAGTGTCGTACGATTCTTTCTCTTTAGCTTACCATCACCTGTATCGTCTCGACGTCGTTACAGAGCTCGTTCCTCGCACTTTGTGTGATTGAGTTCTCCAGTGTTGCTCCGTGGCTACAAGCCTACACGTAAGTTGGTTGTAGGCCAGATCATGATAGTGATTGAACCTGTACTACGGATGCCAGCCCATGCGGTACACCAAACAATTGACTCTACGTACCCTCAATACAGACGTTCCGAAAAACCTTGTCCACACTGCCAAAAAGGGCAGGTAAAATCAAAAAATCAGATAAATACAAGAAAATCGTAGAAATAGCATACAGACTTCATTTGTGCGTGTCATTTAGTAGAAAGATACAAATTTAATGATCCATGGGTGCTGCAGTGTGTCGTAAAGATAATACTTGAAATAAGAACATCTGACCGATGAAGAACTAGTGAGCGCCGCCAGATTTACATGTTCAGGCTGTCTCGCACCGAACAGCCGGTCACACCTTCGTTCTTGCCATCATCGTCATTCAAGAGACAAGAAAAGACAAGACAGCTTTGAAGAACGATTCTGCATTCAGTCAAGCAAGCCGCCGCCGTGATTTTGCCACAGTTTGGACGTCGACAGCTCCCGGTCTCCTGCAACACAACGCCATAGTCCGCCCGCACCATTTCACTGCGACAAAGACATCTGCAACTGGATATCCTGGCTTTATTTCATCAGTTTTCACGGTTAGGACTGGGCTGGTGGGGGTTCAGGCGTTGTAGACTGGGAAGCTTTGGAGAGGGCGCAGTGGCTGGTATGCTAAACATACATCTTCAAGGGAAGTTACCCACTTTCATTTTGGAACGACTTATTACTGTTTACAAGGGAGAAAACATCTCCACAGCCTCCCACACCACTCTAATGCTCCGCCGCTGCCTCCCATTACCGCTAGCACAGACCCCGCTCATGACGTCCTACCATTGACCTATTGGCCTCATACCTGTTACATTACCTCTATACACCTCGTACATCCTCAACAAGTCTATTTATGATACATTACACTCACGAATGAAGGCACCATGCTATTTTCACAATTTTCTTGCATTTTTTTTATTTTTTTATTTTACTTGCCTTGTTTGGCAACCGTGGACAAGGTTTTTCGGAACGTCTGTACCCTTTTTACGTCGTCCTCTACTCCATCACAAGTCATCGACCCATTGCTCGTGCTATACCTCGATTTTTGTGTCCTTTTTCAGTAAAAATACTTGTGTTGTCGATTGCTGTTCCCGATGCCCCTGTATTCTGTTTCTCACCAGCACCAGCACTACCCCCTTGAAAAATCTCCAGTCATTGTCTGCAAAACGTGGGTCCTTATTGGTCCATATTTATAGCACCGGACACAATCTAATTGTCGGAATCAGCGAACCCTTCTTGCCGCGTAATTCTGTTTTCATTGGAAGCATAATTTTGAAGATGATATATACAATCTACAGTCGAGACGAGGGGATAAACCCGTCTTGTAATGATTTAATCAGGACATCATTATCCAAAATGTCATAATGTCCTGCCCGGAGATGTATGACTTTGGCACTAGGGAAGCAACGGTGAATCCCTAAATCATACCAATCTTTGCGATGCTCCACGGGAACAGATCCTATCATCCCATAGGACCCGAGATAAATGGACACGGGCGCATTGACAGATTGGAGCCATTCTTCTAGTGCATTGATAGTCTTCTGTCCCGACCCGCGTTGTGCTATCTCAGACGCCGGCATTTCTGAGTTCCTACAAACGACTAAGATGAAGTCAAACACCTGATTAAGAAATCGGTCTAAAATGTCCTTGTGCGACTGGATGAAGGGCGCTGTTGGCAGCCCTTTGCGAGCGTCAGAAAGCCCATCTGCGAGGCGATGTCGTCGAAGAACATTTCCACCCCCGTCTCTACGGATTATGGTGACCAAGTTGTCGAAACTGGTGTCAATGAACTCTTTCCGGGCACGGGGATGTTGGAGTGGCATTTTGGTGACATCGACTCCAAGCGCAGGAGCAAGAAATGTGGTCGGAAAGTGGTCAATGAGTGCGAGTTGGATCACTTTATCTCCATTGCGTTCCAAAATGCGCGTAAGCGCAAATCCGATGATGCTGGAGGCTGAGAATGCGGCAAGGCGGTAAGGTCCCGTTCTTCGCTCACTCTTGAGAAAAATTAGTGGAGTGAAGAGACATAGATTGCGAGATACATTACCTTGATTTTATAATAATAAAATTTTGCCTGTTCGTCCACCGTTGTAAGGGGTGTGTCTGGGGTAACTTGAAGGGCCCAAAGAGCAGAACGGAATTTGTGTTGTAATGGGCCAAAAGCATGAATCGCTCCGCCCCCTCCTAAGGAATGTCAGAATCAAGCTCTTTGATAGGTCAGCAACGAGAACCAGCGCTAACCGTGGATGATTATCAAAGGTATATCTCCAGTATTTCCATCTCTCAGCTTTACAATGGTCTGTCCCGCTTGAGACAGCTCAGGCCATGAATCCTTATCATGCATCCTGATAAATCGTGTTATTAGCCTGGATAGGTAACTTATAGAAAAAGTGGATGAGATTACGCATAGAATGACCTTCGTAGATAAAAGTCGTAAAGAGGTAGTGGCGGAGCACCACAAGCGTCGAGTACACTGATATATCCAGATATTTGCAGCCCACATTATAAATTTCATGTGTTCTCCACTTGATGCATCAGCTTGTACGTCTAAAAGAGCAAGTTTACCATCAACTGTCGTTTGTGTTGATGTTGAATGAAGATAACGGTGTCGGGACTCGGGTAAAATACGAGCCCGGAGTGAGCCAGTTCAGATCGAACTCCGATCAGCCAACTGGAACCGCTGCAGTGGCAACGGGCGAGCGGCTTCTGAACCGCATTCTAGTCTAGAGCCGACTTACTAGCACCCAGAAAGCTGTACCCAAACATGGTGCGCATGAATTGGATGATGAGTGCTAGTGATGGATGGCAAGGTAGCCATATTTTAATATTTAAGCCTTGTGCAACTGATAGTGATACACCGTCGATCCTGCGACTCCTCTATTCTCTCCGTAGTTTGAAGCATAGGCCTCTCTACTAGAATCTCGTTCAACAAGACTTTCAAACTGACTCTGTTTTCTTCGTGCTGCATTGTGGTGCTCTTCCATGGCTTCCATACCACTGGATAAAGCTAACGTCAGAATTGATTTTATGAAAGTTTTATGCTGCTTATACTTTCTTACAGTTCCTTGCCCTAGTATGCGAGACCTTGTTATACGGTATCCTCATTGCTCTCATTAGGCCACTAGTTCACTGTTCTAACTGCATAGAGTCTAGGGTCCTTCACGGTTCTATTTATCGCTGCCATATATGTCATCGTCCGGAAGCGATCGGGAATAAACGTCAAACTTCTCTCGACGGTGGTCATCATTTGGATTCTAGCAACTGTGGTTGGTTACTCTCGTCAATTTTTGTCTGCTTTTCCTCTCTTGAACTACCTCTACAGCATTTGATTCTAGATATAGTTCGTGCCATCGAGGCATTTGTTGAGTTGGAGCGTGGAGGGGCGCAGCAATACTATTTGGATTTATCAAATCCTTTGCAGGCTGCCAAAACAGCGATATATGTCACCTTGACCCTCGTCGGAGACGGATTTGTGGTAGGTGCCTTGATTTCTGGTCACTCTTGCACTCGAATGAAAGGCTGCGCTAGATTTATCGCTGCTTCATTGTATGGAATGGCAAGTGGTGCATCATACCTGGCCCTATTTTACTGCTGTGCGGGACAGGCGGTGAGTTTTGATATACTAGTTTGACTTTATTCTGTCTGAGTACCATCTTCTGTTCTAGTGGGCGGGTTTGGTGCTACTGTTGCCTTTTCCCATGCTGCACCTGGGGCGGAAGTGTTCTTACCGAATATTGTTCCTTGGATCACTAGTTTCATCTCAATGACTTTATGCACGAATATTATCTGCACTTGTGAGTTGCCATTGAATAACTCCCAGTTGATATCCGACGAGGCTAACATCTCGTAGCTCTTATAGCCTATCGAATTCTTAGCATTCAACGAGCCGTTCGCAATGTCATTCAAGTGAAACCCGCTCGTTCTGCTCTCATGATGGTCATCGAGTCAGCCGCTGTGTATTCAGCCTCTGTACTTTCGTTAATGATCACCTACACGCTCGGTTCGAATGCTCAGTACACGGTCCTAGATCTGGTAGGTCTCCATGTCTCCCTATTCGTGATGCCATGCCTCTAAACACCAGCAGACCGCACCCTTAATCGGAATCACGTTCACAATAATTATTCTTCGTGTCAGTCTCGGCATCAGCTCTCGAGAACTGACGGCTTTGTCGGTAACCGGGCCACAGAGCAGCGGCCCACAGAGTTTCTCTTTGAGCCGCCGAACTCCTGTCGCAGTAAATGTTAGTCATCTCGTTGAAATGGACACCGGTGATTACCCGTCCCAAAGGCAAGATGGTACTTCTGTGACAAAACATCTCATGGTATAGCGTCTTTTGCCAAAATTAAGCACCTTCATCGCCTGACTCTACATTGAATTATCCCATTCATAGTTCTGTGATTCTATGATATATAACGGTGTTCTTTTATAGGTGCAGGCACCGAGCCCTGCGACACTTTCTATGTGCAAAAATAGATACCCGCGCTTCAAGTTAAATATGTAGCTAAACTTAAAATCAATCAGTTCGATTGATTCTTATCTTCGCTTTCCGATGTGAAATCCTGGGTATAACGTTGCACAAAGTTCTAAAGCTCGCTTTATCCGAAGTGAATATATTCGCCCTTCCTAACAATCGGTATCTATTCGCAATGTATACAAAGTACGAAAAGAATCAATGCTCTAAAAAAAGTACACAGTCAGCAGACTAGATCAAAATGGAACACAAACACACCGCTCCGTGCTATCAAATATGTGGGGCCCGGACTTTCATGCTCAAAACACCGGAGGAGCTGGTCGAATCAACAATCGTCCCACGGGTGGTACCGACGTGATATTCAAAGGGTCTACGACTTCGTACTTGTCTCCCTCTAGGGCTGGGAAAGTCCGAGATATTAAAAAGAATACCGCCAACTTGATCTCTGTAACCGATTATTCAACGCATCTGTACGAAGTGATGCAGGAATGGGACCATACCTGCGACGGCTAGCGCTCGTCCTGGGCATGCGAATCTCCCTAGACCAAACGGCCAGTAGGTGGGACTTACCATGACTGCCGGCTTGCCATGGCCCACCCACCGATCGCTGACAAACTCTTCAGCATCCTCGCCATGGTATGCGGGATTCCTGTGGGACAATGTCGCAAGGGGACACACCAACTGTCCTTGGACAAAGATAAGCCTATAAATAAGGACCTGTATCAATTCCTCGAACCTACCTTTTGGAATAGTGTATCCACCGAGTGTGACATCTCGCATAGTGAGCCGAATCGTTGACAAAGTATCACCCTTCGTGCGCATGACCTCCCGAATGAACGAGTCGAGCCGCTCAGCTTTCTTCAAGGAAGCGTTTGTTAGCGCAAGCTTTCCAGTATGCTCGTCCACTTCAAGTATATCTTGGAGCTCTGCACGCAAGGTCGGTATGACTTCAGGACGCACGGCCAGCTCGAACACAACCCAGACGATGACCGCGGCACTGAGTAGATAGTGAGAAACCGACGCATCACAAGAGGTAGACTTTTCAGCGTACGTTTGGTGGATCGAGGCAAAGAGTAAACTATCTACGACATCAGCATCATTTTCAGCTGAGATTGGGTGCTGATAAGCATACCCAAGGGTGAGGCCTAATATCCATAGGCTGTCGAGCAGTGTTAGCCGAACGACATGCGCATCTTTGTAAGAGTAGCGCTGGGCAAGGTAGTGGAGCAGAGATTCCTGAGGCTGGTTTATTCAATCAACTCAATGGAGCAATAATTTTCGTACCTTGTGGAGGTGACCTGTAGCGCCAGTTTTTGAGCTGAGTCTTAGGTCTTTCCAGACGCGGAATCCGATTATGCGAACAAAGTTCCAAGGAATTGAGAATCCCATTACGCGTACCCTGACGGAGATAGCTCATATCAACCGCCTTGAAGAACTGACCAAAACCCCTACCATGTGATGACTCTCCACGTAGTTGGAAATGTCCGAGACCAGTATCCTATGTTCTGATAGATTCCTGAAAGGACAGCAATGTCGGAAGCGATTGTTTCCGCCGCTTGGATATCCGCCAGGGTGGTGTACGTCTGGGAGAGAACATAAGTTAGCACGCAGTGCAATGTCCGAGTAGAACACCTACCTCTCCAAAGATGATCGTAAGCATCGATTCCGCCATAGTCTTGTGGACTAACCTGGCCAAATCGACCGGAACCGGATTCCTGGATGTAGCATTTTGCGCCTTGTCGGTCAACTCACGCATATTTTGTTCGAATATTGGAGTGACTATCCTTCGTCACTGAATATTTCAGATAGGCAGGATACGAAAACAGACTTTTCTGAATTATCTGATTCATGAGGGGAACAAGGCCCTCATTGACTAGTTTGTCGATGTCGCGGATGAAACTCCGAGGAAGCAGTAGTAGCGGATGCAGATTTAGTACCTAGAATGCTCGTTTAAGCGGGCGGCTATAAGCCTTAAACGAATGTCACATACCGTAAGAGTACCACTCTCAAAGCTAAAGACGGAATCATTGGTGAGAACTTCGGTAGTAAATTGATCGTTGACTATGAACTCGAGCTGCAGAACTATCAGCGAAAAGAACCGCAAATCCGTTAGAAGTATGAATACCCTTCCTTTCCTGTATACACCTATTACGGGCCCGTGCTCTTTCAAAGCCGATTCGTATGCTTTTCGAGGGTTTCGAAACATGTCTTCAGCCTGAGTAACACTGAGTACTCCCGACGCTCCCATAAAAGAAACAACCTACCGGGATATCGATGACAGGTGGGTGTCCGTTGGGCAGGATGCGCTAACGTCAGTTTTAGTAGCTAAACTGAGCTACAATCAGTCTCAACGCCTTACAGGCTTCCACCAGACAGACAAGATGATGATCAGAGCCATGGGAGCAACGTAGATCGCCAGGGACATGCTGGTTATGCCAGTCCAAAACTCTGCATACGCAGACGTTTTATACCGGCACCATTAACTGGCCAAAAGTGGGCAGTGGACATTAATATGCATCACAGATGCCCAAGTTGCCAGTGAATCTGATGGGCTACATAACTTAGTTGCGAGAGTGAGACATGGTTTGGATCGCTAATCATATTGACGAACTACTTACTCCGTTGAACATTTTCCAATTCTGACCCAGAATGCATACAGTGATCAAGGTATGCAACCAAACAAGGCAGCAGAGCTAGGATCATGATATAGATTCCGGCTAGGGTTTCCCTGCATTGCATAGTCCGCGCTGAGAGGATTCGAAGCCTATGGATGATGCCACAGCCCCACAAGACACCGAGCAGGAAGGAGCTGATCAGTTGTGTGTATGTAAACATTCTGATGAAGCTCCGCGTAGGCTTACTACGTGGCAATGATGGTTCAATATGAGCCAGATCTTCCTCCGAGCAGGGTATACCTTTGTCGGTATTTTGAGCTATTTGATAGTAACCGGGATGCCGTTACGCGGGCAAGCGACGGTTCAATCTACTCACAGTGAGTCCTCAGCATACTGAGGTAAAGGGGTGGGGATCCAAGAATACAGGACGTACATTTTGTGTTTAAGGATAAGATGGACCCACCCTCCACCTCCTGCCATATGATCTCACTTCCGAGTCAAACGGTAGAGCAGACTGACCGGTTACTATTTACATAAGTAGTAGACTTTGCCTGGCGAAGCTCGCAGTCAAGCGCAATCGGTGACCGGAGTTTCACAAGTGTACATTGAGTATTACAGAGTGTTCTGTGGCTAGTCGTGCTAGTACTTGTGAGAAGGGTCAGATCAATGTTGAGAGCATGGACACGTACTCAAAAATGGTCCTCAAATACATGGAGGCCTGGTTGCAGCAACAAGTGGATGGTTGCGATAAGCCACATATAGCTGCTTTATGATTGAAAGCAAGGTGAAAAACAAAGGCCCCAGCACAGTGGTGCTTACCCCACGCCATTACTTTGATGTGAAGATCAAGACCATCGAAAAGCACCGACCTGGATTTTGTTGTCCAGCCACATGCTCGCAATAGAGAGACTTCGGTGGGAGAGAATCGCAGAATTGCGGTGGATACGTACTAGGGATGCGATGAGATGCTGGCGAGAGCCATTCGTGATGAACCTGATCTCGGCCTCGTGTATGGCCATCTTATTGACGTTGAGTTCCTCAGAAAGCTGGTCGAAAGTCGAAAGGATATTGCCTCGGTCGCAAAATGGACGCATGCCATTCACAAAAATTTCTACGCCCGGTCTATCGCAGTGGTTAGGAAGAGGAGAGTACCCGTGGCGGTATGGCGTACTAGATCCTTGTTCAACACTAGAGCGCCTATGAAGAAATACTGGACACTCACGGGATTCGTCCACCCTTCTGAATGTATCCCCAAATTTCCGATTTTCAGACTTGATTTGAGAGTCTGCCTAGGGGAGACTAAGAAATTGTATGCTCGATCGGATCCTTTTTTCGCCTGAGCACCCTGCTGTCAGATTCCTTCCTTCCATAAGATCGAAACCCGCAGCAAATACGAGTGTTCAGTTGAAAAGACGCGTCTCCCAGTTTGAATGGAGATGAAGTCGGCTTGGTTGGTTCATCGATATGTAAGCAGTGTAGATTGGCTGCTGGGAGCCCAGTTGAGAGCCAGAGCTTCGAGGCAGATTCCATCATGAGCGTGAAGGAAGAGAGGAAGGATCGGGCCGGATAGACCGTGTTCAAAATATTTCCTTCCCGACATCTTGTTTGTGACGACAACGACGGGAGAGGACGCAAATGTTTGTTGAATTTGAACTGTCTCCGTCTTCGGCTTGGTTTGGGACATAGATCCAGAGACGCAGCTCCTAGAAGCTAAGTGATTGTTTACGATAGATTTATTACCACAAGTACGCGACGAGAAAAAAAATTATCATACGCGCTCTTAGACAATAAATATTGTGCATCCTATAAGCACTCCGGTCTCTTCAGCCTCACAACAAGAGACCACAATTCTGCGTCCCTCCTTGTCAAACCAAGACGCACTCGCACATCCTCAATCTCCGGACACGTATCCCCCCGACGCAGATGTGTCCTCACACCTCCCAAACCAACAACAACCGGGTCCTCATCGACGGTCCAAAAGATATTGTTCAAGAAATCCCCATGCGTATAACCCAGCTGATGCAACGCCTTGACCGCATGCATGATTTTCCCTCTACAAGTCAGTCAGTCAGAACATGATATTGTCGAAATTGGACTCGGAGGTTATACCGGTGAGCATGGCTCAAGGACTCGGAGGGTACCTTCCGACCTTCAACGTACTCCACCAAAATCCAAGGACGTTCGTTATCATCCTCCCCCTCCACCGCCACATACCCAAACCCACAACACACCGGTACAACACTCCCCTGCAACTCCCTCAAAGCCACGTATGCACGAAACTCGACCTCGCCAAACGTACCGAACGGGAAGATCTTGAGAATAAACTTCCTCTTGCACTGTCCACGAACACGAACCCGATACATGTCCAAGTCCCAGTTCGGGTCCCTACCTTGAAGGACAGAGTCGACGATGATATCCTGTCCCTGGAGAGCCGGGGTCAGAGATAGGAACTTGCCGCGCATAGGGCGACCCCCCAGATAGATGTTCGCCTCGACGGCGCATCCGTGCAGTTTATTAAAAATGGCCGTCGCGTGCAAGAGAGCCTTGCTGCGAGACGCTGCAGACAGAGGCATATCCCGACCCCACTCTCGCCCATGCATGTCATACACAGCAGATGCTTTCACTAGCGGTTGCACGCGTCGTCGATTGCGAAACGACTCTAGTGATGGGAACTCTGCCGATTCCGTAGTAGCCAGCGCGGTGACGATAGCAGAAGCCAAGTACACGTCATGCAGATGCACGAACGGCTGGTATCCACCATCTGGTTCCGGAAAGAGTGTGCCAGCACGTTGAAGACCTGCGCGACTGGTGCTGAAGAATTGCTCCTTGAGAGATCCGCGTCGGAAATTAGCCTTGACGTCGACAAAGAGATGATCTGGCCCAGACACATTCCGCTGTCGGCGCATAATGACGAGTGCATTACACGAGTAGTACAGAATAATATCAGCATCCATTTCCGCTAGGTATAAAGCACCCTACCAATCAAGGTTAACCGATTACCCAACCGCAAACCCAGAACACTCACCTTGCTTAGAAGAATCCACCAATTATCGTCGTTCTCCACGTCATAGGGGCAGCCCAACTTGACGGACCCGACAGAATCCAGTCGCTGAACCAACTCGGTTGCTGCAGGAAACAACAGCAGTGGGCCCTCACTTTTCCCAAGAAGAACACTATGCCGACGGGCGAAGAAGAGGACACTGTCAGGGATAATCGATAATCTCCGGTCCACGGATCGGCCGTGTTGTAGTTTGATAGTATGAATGGCACCCGGGGATCAGATCTTGCATGGCTTCCCATGTCTGTTATGAATGGCATGCTAAAACAGCGTACGATCGTTTCACAGAACGAATAATCGGCGTCGAAGTGTAATTCTGCAGAGTGCGACTGTAGTCATGTTTGATGCCATTGCAGTATTCGGTGTATTTCTGTGAGAGGACAGCAGAGCGGGAAAGGTCCTCGTCGAGTGCTAAGAGGAGATCAGAGAGTAAAGTTGGATCAGCAGAGGCTGTGAATTGGATATCCTTCTGGGACGGTAAGATGGGCTGCATTCGGTTTCTGCCAGAAGGTGGATCGGGGTATAATGGTGGGAGCAACTCTATTGGCGTTAGAGTTTTGTAGGGTGCCATGGGGATAGAGGGAAGAGAGATACCCAGGCGAGCCCCTGTTCAGCATAGGTATCTGAGACTTTCGAGCTGCAGTGACTGGGCATCCAAAACTCTTTCTGGAGTGGATATCTGGATGCTCATCGATGATCGATTGATCGATGAAGCCCGTAGCAGTTTGAATGAGAGAGTCAAACTAGCAGCAGAAATCAGACACGTTCAAAGTTTGGTATTAGGCCAAACTCACTCCTCGCCGATCCTTCCACGGATCGTCCCATCTTCAGGCATTCAAACACGCATGCACGATCCCAGGCCTACCCTCCCCGACTCCAAACCCCCTCGTTTCCAACCCTCCCGCACCCAGTCGGTATGCCTGCAGAAACACATCCGCATCCTAACGCAGCTCTCCCTCCTATCCTGGGAATCCAAATCCAGCTGCGTGGCGTCCTCACATCGAGAAGTGTCTATAAGCAGGGCAAGGAGATATGAAGATGTCCACAAGTGAAGGAAGCAGCTTTGATTGCCGACAGCCCGAAACGGAAGTGACTACCTTTCTCTCTTAGGGACCTTGTGCCGGTACCAACACCAATACCAACACCAACTCAGCGCCGTATCTCATCTGTCTGATCATTACACGGTACGGTACATTCAAGCACGCCGGACGCAAGGATACAGATAACTGCACTACGAAACCTAGTCCTCACTACCATCTAGCCAACGCTCACGACCGGCCAGCCCAAGTCAAACCACCCAGGCCGTTGTAAAACTTAAAGACCTATAGACGGGGAAACCAAAATCAGTACTCCCCTATACCTAACCACCACGATAGACCGGAACGGCATAAAAGATTTTTAGAACGGCATGCACCCACTTTACGACCGTGGCAATAGCCTTTCGACTTTCGACTAGCTCCCTTGGGAGCTCAACATCACCCAGGTGGCCATACGTGAGCCCGAGACTAGGTTCGTCGTGAGCAACTCTTGCCAGCATCTCATCCACTTGCGACGAATTGCACTCAAGCATGGCATGTTCCAGTGACTCTACCGCAATCCTACAGAATCGGCAT
Source organism: Desarmillaria tabescens (assembly GCF_030435595.1). Taxonomy (NCBI): domain Eukaryota; kingdom Fungi; phylum Basidiomycota; class Agaricomycetes; order Agaricales; family Physalacriaceae; genus Desarmillaria; species Desarmillaria tabescens. The sequence continues at coordinate 67,132 of NW_026848415.1, forward strand.
TTGTGGTACTGACGTTCAAGTTTCAGTCTTCCAAGTTCTCTCCAATGAAGCCTCTCTATTGCCAGGCTGTGGGTCAACAACAGAATCCAGGTTAGGGCTCTTCGATGGTCCTTGATTTCACATCAAGGTAACGGCGCAGGGTAAGTACTATCGTTCTGGGTTTTTGTTTTCCTCTCCTCAGCTTTCTTTCTAAACACATAGTTTCAATATACTCCAAGTACCATAAAGGGTCTCCACTCCGGGAGACGTACATAACCGCAACATTACGAGCCTTCATGACTACCGTGACTCGCTAGCATAAACACAGAAGAATCTTGAAGCGACAATGCTTGTTTTCTCTGTCGTCGGGGAAGATGTCGGGAATGTGATGACGAACTCAAAACATTGGATAAACGTGCTACGATATACGTGAGTTGGGTTTTACTGGGTATGTACTGAATAAAGGCGCTAACTGGGCAGCGCGAAATTCAAGATACCTCAATATCCACGGTGACCCTACGGCGAACGACACCGCATGGGATAAGAAGCCTGAAGCGGACGTTACAAGACTACCCCAGGAAACACGCACCATACTACCGCTGGCATCCGATTTCTTGAGGAAATATTGGTTGTCTAAGGACGAGTATAATAATTTGTCAAGTTAATACTCTCGAACCTGCTGTACTTGAACATATGGATTCTTTCCGTGACTTGAGTCACTACAAGTGAGACCGATGATATAAGCGGTTTGGCCTCAAATAGGAACCTTTCAATTCTTGTCCCAGCACCACGAGCACTCTCCTTTCTCTATCAACTATTCAAGCTAGCGCTCTCATCGAATGGCTTTCAGCTACCAGACCCTACGGGAGTTGGAACTCCTTCCTCCATCACACCCGGATTTGGCTATAACTGACACTTCTCATATTTCTCGTGGCATGACGCCTCTATCCGAGAGCCAAATAGCGGCGCTTACAGGGCTCTCTGACGTTCAAAAAAGCGAACGGTCATTCACGGCTTCTGTCGATTCGGATTTACTCTCTGACCTCTTGTTGGCGTTGGACAAGGACCTATCTCGTTCGACCGCCTTCGCAGATCGGTATGCAGAATATCATGATGCCGTCAAAGACCAGTATAATTCCTTACTCTCTTTGTACAATAATGATATGGAGCTGGACGAATCCGATGACGACGATGACTCCAAAGGTGGTCGTGAGACTCATCCCTATAACAAACCCCCGGTTTCCCCTCCCGAAACGACGGTTTCAGAACCAACAGTGGACAGTTTATCAAAAGTGATGCTGGTACACGCATCAAGTATCGTCCTGGACTTTATCCCTGAATGTCGCCTTCAGTACAGGAACAGGGTGCCTTGCGGTAGCCTTCCTGGACTCCAGATTGTTCCCAGCGCTACGCTCTCCTACCCGAATCGCTCTTCAGCACGTCGTGAGCTTAGTACTGTGATCAATGAAGGAGTGAACCCGTTACGCTTTTACCTGGCAGCAACCGAATTAGTCGAGCGGCTCAACGGTGTTGGGTCAGTCCAGCTGGACTATCCTGGTACCTTTACTAACAACCAGGATAATTGGTGGCTCCTCTTAAACAAGGTCAGTTTCCCGTCCCATTCCGGACTGAGTCAATTCTAATCTCTGGTTGATACAGGGTGCGCTGTACTTAACCGAAGTGAACCCTACTGGAGCCAATATTTTGCTGTACTACTCTTGCAACGCATTTCTTGTGCTATGGCGGCAGCGCAACGAGTCATCGCCAGATCATATCTTTATCAGCGACGTGAAGGGAAACTTTCGTGGAAACTCCCTTGAGCAGCAGTTCTACAGTGTTAGTGATGCTGGTCTCCAGCGTGCCCGCACTGTATTTCCAGAGCCAGATGGTGGCTACCGGCCATACCCCCATATCCACGATGTTTATTTGGCGTTGACTATCGTTGCTGCTCTGGCTGTCAATCCCTCGTATGCTGAGCAGTTTCCCTCGCTAGAAGCCTTTCGGACTCAACGTCGGACGCCACCACCTGCGAAGCCATCGAGTGTATATGACGTGCACGGACAAGATATAGAACTGTCAGAATCTGATGGTTCATCGATCGACACTCTGGCTTCGCCTCCTCATGGTCCAGACTTGACTCGTGCATTGGAGACCTCCAATCAACTTCATGGCTGCGCGAGTGAACCGATACAAGCCAGCCTAGTATGGGGAGATTATGCTTCCAAGAACTGCAAGTTTTCGTGCCTCGTTCCGACCCTGGTTGGACGCGATATCGTCGTCCAGTCTGAGATCCGAAGTAGTATCGATGGGTATACCTACCTGGCCAATGTCCGCGGGCTTGAAAGGAAGCTTGTTTTGAAAGTCTTTCGGTTTGATGCTTTTGCGCACGCCGAGTTCAGTGCCTATATGGATTTGAAGGCGTTGCAGGGTAGTATTATCCCAGCGTGCTATGGCTTTGGGTACGATCTTGACCTACCGTGGATCCTTCTCGAGTATATCAACCCTCCTCCATCGTTCATATCACTCTCCGATCTCAAGCAGATTAGTCGTCCTCATAGGTAACGTACTTCATTCTACTGGGATTGTTCCATCGTTAACCCTGCTGTCTATAGAGGCAAGATTATCCATGCTGTCAAGCTGCTTCACCAGTTGGGGTACAGACACGGCGAGTTGCTCGATGATAATATCGTCTGGACTGTGGATGAGGACCCTGTTATTATTGATCTTGTGAGCGCGAGGAAACATCGTTGCGGGACTTCGTGTAGGGAGGTCGAAGATGTGCGGCAGCATCTTGGTTTGACGCACTATGATGCTGAGTTGTGGTCCCTTGTCGTTAGGCCGACTCGTGAACAAGAAGCTGGGATGTTTGTTGGTGGAAAGCCGCGCAGTCCTCAGCTTGCTGAGGACATTGAAGCCTAGGCAATTTCTCTTTCGTTGCACTGTATTTGTGGAGTTGTATATACGTTATCGTCGTTATGCGGTTATAGGTGGAATATTACCTATCTATATCGTCTTGGTGATTGGTCGCTATGAAATGATTATTCAATATTTCAATGTGGTAGGTACATAGCGGAAGAGCGGCTGGTGCAGACATAACGAGCGAGGGTGTAAACCGTACTGATGAAGAAGTTGCTACTGCGCTGGTAGTTCCATCTTGCATAGCTTTCTATTGCACTACGAGAGCCGTACTGATCTATTATTACCCGCGTGGCATCGAAGCGGACGAGGACTGCATTTAAACACTCCGAATCCTGGTATAATTTCTACTGAACCAAATTTACATTTACGTATAGCAATATAGTAATGAATTTCTCGCCGATAGAAAGTATCTTAATAGATATTGGGCGGGGACCAATTCTCTTTCTTCAGCCATTCCTCCATTGTCTCGATGAACTGCTCAGGGTTCGTCGATTGTGACGGACGCTTAAGCCGATCCATCCTCAACGTCGCAAGGGGATGGTCATCTTCGTCGTCGTCATTCCTGTGAATATCTTCAAACTGTCCCGGAAATCCTGCAAGCACCCGAAGAACATTATACTTTCCACCTTCTGGGCACATATTAGGCTCTGGGATTCCTTCAATCATTCCCCTCAATAGATCCGATCGATGTCCTTGTCCATAGTAGTCCTAGGCGGAAACGATGAGGACAGAAACATTTACTTTGAATATACGAATGAAACTTACAGAGTACTTCTTGAAGAAGTGTTTGGGAGTAACAGCGTCCACATACTGTTTTATCTGGAAGGGACTGAGCCTGCTCGCTTGGCCAACCATGACTTTGACCGCTATCCATAGATACTGTGGCTGTCCCAAGGTATCTGGTGAGCTATCGTCGAGTTCCACCAGAAAGAGCATGCTAGGTCCCATCGCCGTCTCTGGATAGAATATCCCAATGTGGTCATCTGGTCTTATATGAGTCACAAAACCAAAGTAGTTTTCAGTGTGCTCGCTGATTTTACTATCAGCCGCCCGAGAAGTCAGGAGACCCCCATATTCCGGTAAATAACGATGGTTCAGCCCAGATACGTTCCAGGTACCCTTTATCGGATATCGTCGAGGAGGCTCGGTAGGATTCTCGGTAAAGTCACGCAGTGCCACGAGATGAGCATGTCTGGATCCTAGCCCATGGTCGCCGCCAGGGAAAGAGAAGAGGTCTCCCAGCTTCTGAGGTGCCGCAAGCGCAGAGGCAAGATAGAATGCCAGGTAGTCTCTGAAAGTGCTGTCCGAGGGACTGTTCCGAAAGTTTTTGCAAACATATGCGGAGAGACCATTATCGAAAGGGCTATGCAGCTGATTGAAATATGCTACTGCAGCCATGAGAACCAATGGTTCATGGATACGTGCTCCAAGGTGTGCCTCTTTGCAAAATCGCGCGATGCCGAGTTCGAGAAACCTCGCGGTGCTCCCCTAAGGAAAGGCGTGGGAGTTCCACCAACAAAGTATTTGTACGCGACATCTCGAAGTTCCATTTTCATTTCATCTTCTATAAAGAACCACGATGAGAATCCGTCAGCGTATTTTAGAAGGTGCACTTACCGAGCTGATCAAACTGTTTCCGTAAGGGATCGGTAAACATAGGGATACTCGTAGTCAAGGCCTGCTGCCTGGGATGCAGGATGAAATCGGTCGGTGTGAACCCTGCGACGTGCTCAACAAAAGCATTGAACACGACCAAAGGATCTTGAAAGCCTTGGGTGATAAGCAAGCAGAGGAGGTTTGAAGTAAAACGATGCCTGCCACCAGCTAAGTCACCATTCCCAGACATCAGAGTTGACATAACAGGACTTACCGTCCACGTAGCCACATCCAAATTCTCTCCAGTAATACCGTAACAGATTGGTCATTCCTGAGATGGTCAGGAATGAACTGAAGGACGTAGTCCCGCTGACGGCTCTGATCATCAAAGCAGCCGGTATCCCATGCTTCTACAAATGAAGTCCCCTTTTGCAGACTGGATGCCACAGCTTCCTGAATCTCCTTCGCTGACAATGCTGAGCCTGCGATAATGAAATGGTAGGAAAGACCGAGACACGATCGTCCCAGAGCATGGCACCAAGATTCGACAATCTGTCGAAGGAGCGGTCTATGAACGGTAGCGGTTGAAGATAGAGAAAGGAAGGCCGAAGGAAGCAGTTCAGCAGCGATTTGAGCCTCGTCGATCACAATCAATAAATGGTTGTCCTCCGGACTAAGCAGTTCGGCGATACAGGCGGATATAGATTTACATTGTTCCTCCAGAGCTCTTCGATGGAGGGTTTGAAGATGTGTGAGCAGACTGACAAATATGTCACCGAAGTGCCTAATCATGCCTGGCTGAACTTGGAGAGCAGTCCACCGTGCTTTGTAGACGTTGTTTGATATCTGATCCGGCGGAACGTGTCGCAGAAATTGGTAGAAGATAATCAGACGGGCAAGAAGGACTGCCGTGAACAGAGACTTCGATAGTTCATCATTGTGCAGGAAGGATAGGTCGGTCTTATTTGTGGGGACATCTGCCGTGAAGCCAGGCAATCTAAAAAGAATATCATAGGCTTCCCATAGATCATGCGAACCAAGGTTGCTGGTAGTGTCAAGCATCGGAGAGCATGAAAGATAGAAACCCCAGGACTGACAAAGAGTCTCCATCATTAGACGAGTCTTCCCTGAGCCAGCACTGTTGACAAAAATCCTGAAATAATGGCCCGTCAATGGGATATATGTAATTCAGCCGAAACGTCTTGAACTCACTTATGATCATGGCTAAGAAAGGGCTGAACCCGTGCTTGTAGATCCTTATTATTCTGAAATGAACCCAACTTGTACAGCAATAATTCGGGACGATGAGGATTTTGCGTTAGTGTTGGAAGGCTAAGGTTGGTGAGATGGGGAAGCACATCAGGAGGCAAAGAATTCGGTATTTTCCAAGACTGGAATGTGATTTCTCCCTCGACGACCTTTTTGATTTCGCCATCTAGCTGGTCCAAGAAAGCCCGCGTAGTGACTTGAAAGCGATAAAATTTTAGTTCGGACAGCCCCAGAACCTCATTTCGAAGAACGGCTTACCATCCTGAAGGACCAAAACAGGATCCGAGATTTTACTCGCCTTTGAGGACTGCTCAAAGATGTAGCCCACTAAACAAACAAGGCATGGATAAGCAGCATAAAATAAGATCTGTCGGACCCACAGATCAAATACTGGCTGGTCTCGTTAGCCTCATCCATACTATCCAACGCAGACTTAAGCCTATTGATGTTTGCTATTGCTTCCCTGCAGGCAGATATAGACTGATAGGCTGCAACACGGGCGCCAATCATTCGCCACAGTTTTTGCGCAGCTGCTTCGTCAGATTGAAGTTGGCCAGCATCAGTATGTTGAGCAGACTCGGAGGAAGACATCGAGTATTGAAGGGGAGCAAGTTGTTGTTGAACCACGAGCAAGAATCTGTCTTTTTATTAAGTCAGATCAAGTCCTCTGCTCTTGTACTGGCTTGACGACAGGCTCTTGTTCTCCATGGGGCTGACATAAGAAAAAGCGGATTCTAGCCTTTAGAGAAACAAGAAAGCGTGTGAGTATATATATCTGACACATGGGTAAAGGGCGCTTGGACGAAATGCAGCATGGCTCGCATCTGATCTTGACTGAACAAGAACAAGAACTTAACTGGACGCCGGCTATAAGCGGCCCGTCGACGACCGAAGTTACTATTTCTCCGAGTCGGATCTTTCATCCAACTCTCATCTCCCCACCGCTACACGAATACTCCCCTCATTTTGAACATCCTGAGCACCGGTCTAGTTACTGTTCTTTATCTAACATCGACAGGATGGCCCTCACGGTCCATCCATCTCTCTTCAAAGACTATCCTGACATCTCCGACTTCGAAAAAGCGTCACGCTTTTTGCAAGCACTACGCACGTCGATGAAGTTGGAGGATGCGCCGCCATCATTCTTGTCTACAAAATGCATTCAACAGCTTCTCCGGGAAAACCCTATGTACTATGTCAATTTGGAACGCTGCCATGCTCGTGGTAAACTAGATGGGCTTGAAGACACACGTATACTTGCTCCTTTCCTTTCTATTGCCTTCATCGTATACTGACGTACTTAATAGCCTTACTGTGCCCCAATCCTTCTAAACTGGCTTGGAGAGGTAGCCGCTATTTAACAACTATCGAGTCATACTTGGAGCGTCTCCGTCATGGTTCCGACACGTTCTGCAACCCCACTGCTTCATCATTTTGGGCTTTCAACAGCTATAATTTTAGTGCCAAGTACAGCTTCAGATACGCTGACCACATCCAGAGTCTGGAAATACCCCGTCTCGTAAACACCAGCGAGCCTGTCCTTCTTCTTCATGACTTTGGTACATTCTCTAGCAACGCCACACTGAATCACCGTATTGCACGCATCTATCAGAATAACACGAATTCGTGGGTTCTTCTCTCTTCCCACAATTTCCCTAAATTGTTTCACTTGCTTCTGATCTACCACAGCTTCTTTGTCAATGGGTCGGCGTCAGGCAAAACAAGGCTGTTGTTGGAAGGCCTTCATCAAAATTGGGGATTCTATTTTACTGCTGCCGTCGATTCTTCCAAACTAGGATCCAACGACATCTCAACGATGATGATCGATTTCGAGATGGAGGGTGTGTTCAACAGAATCCTTCCACCAAAGGAGGATCCCACTTTTGAAATCTGCTTGGATCTTAATGCCCGCTTCACCTACCGATACTTCAGTGTGGTACTCCTCGCTCGTTTGGTCGTCTTCAAAAGGTTCTTGGAAGCCGCGTCGGGGAAACCTGATGATGGAATGCGACATCGCTGGCTTCTCGCACAGCTCCATCCACATCTTCTTCAGTTATCCAATGGACCTAAACGCGACCCATTCGATGAGTTGCGAGACATTATGCAAGAATGGGTTGTCCCCACCGAATTCTTTGATGAAGCAATCCGCGAAACCTTGGACTCCATCTTTTCTCTTTTCCCCACAACTCCGGGAACACCACTCTTCATCGTGATCGATGAGGGCAATGTCCTCGCGGATGGCGGAAAATACACTTTCTCTGATGCATTTGGGGACGGCCGACCAATCCTCAAGGAGTTGTTGACGACTTGGCAACATCATGTACAGGCTTACGATGTCACTTTTATCGTTGCTGGTACCGAAATTCCGCGGAAACACTTCCAAGGTGATCAGTGGAGCAACTACCAGTGGAGTTCAGATTCGGGCGACTTCGGCACTCCCGAACTACAGAGACAATACGTATCTAAATTCTTGCCACCATCCATAGCGTCGAGTCCTTCTGGCGAGGAGCTACAGTTGTGGATGTGGAGATGGTTTCGCGGGAGGTTAGTGTCTCCGACTTTGTCTTGAAGAACCGTATGCGATGATACGAACTTTTAGGCATAGATTTACGGCTTCAGTGATTTCCCAGCTGCTTGCCACCGATTTCCAAAGTCCCCACCGCCTCCTTGACTTCCTTGTCTGGTTAAGTACCGGTTATGAACCTCGCGATGGCGAAGCGTACAGTCGTGCAGAAGAGTCCAGGGACTTTGAGCGTCGTTACTTGCCGATGAAAATGCCGGACCCAAAACATTGTAAGCCTCATCAAGTGGCTCCTCCTCTCGGCGAAGATTTAATCTTTATGCATAGATCCTTCCGTCAAGGCTGCTGTCCATGATGCTTTGATCCACTGTCTCGTTACTCTTGATCATCGTTTGGTCTTTGGGATTGATCGAGTCGACGCCGTTTCTCGAGGTGTTGGACGGTTTATTGATGCCAACATGGAACAGATTGTCATCGACGAGCCTCTCTGCCTCGTAACGTGTGCTCAATGGTTTGCCGACAAGAAGAGATCTCTCACAGACATCGATTTCTATCTATCTGCGGATACAAGCTACCAGTGCCCTCTTTCTGCCACCTGTTTCGTAGCGCTTTGTTTAGCTCACGTCTTTTCCTAGCCTCGAGCTGTAGCGGATGTCCTCTCTTTTCCAGGTACACGACCAGACTGGGCTAACCAAACTGCGAGTCTCGTGGATTTTGCGTCAACCAATTCCGGCGAGAAGGAGATTGGCATATCTAAATATATTCCTGGCACCTCTCGACGTCTGGCTTCCGTTGCCGAAACGCAGGCCGATACACTCGCTTGGTTGAAAGACGAGCATAGGAGCGTGTTTTGTATTCATTCTGCTAGCTCTACAAGCCCGACTCTGTTATTTAGTCTAAAGCTCGCAGATGAGTCTCTCCTTTGGCTTTTCTTGCATGTCCATCTTGATGGAAAGACGGAAGAACTGGTGCCTGAAGCCGAGCTCCAGGACATGTTGGAGGCCCTACAACCTGAAAATCTCTTCGACCAACTCGTGAGTTTTTGCGCTGTCAATGTTGGCACATTATTGATGTCACCCAGGCCGACGAAAGAACAGGGATTGATGGATCTTTGCCCACAGATGTGGCTCCCCCTCCTTCCACTGCCAAGTCCGACTCGTCTGATCCTCCCAAAAAGTCTGAAGCACCAGATGACTTTCTTAAACTGCTCGAGGGCCTTCCTAACAGGAACCAGGGTGTGGCCGCGTACAGTGTTCTGCGCGTGGTTGCTTCGCTGCGCTCTGATGCCAAGCTTGACCGCCTGGATGTTAATCCCGATCACCCCATCGCTGAGCTTAATACTCGGTTTGTGCAGAGTATAACTGAGAAATTCTCTGCGAAGGATATTCTTGAAGATGTTGTAGCGAATGCGACATACGTTGGGGGATATGCGAGAGTGAAAAGGAAGAGTATTGATGAGGGGCCTACTTTGAAGCGTCGGCGGTCAGCATCCTCATTTTGTTGAGAGTGTCCAGGCAGTTGATGAATTATCAGTGTATTATAACTTTGAAGCAGGAGAATATCTACTGCCGTAACTTAATTGCATGTCTATTGTCACAAATTTTGCATACCCGCGTCGCTGAGTAGTATATATCACTCGATTCAAAAAAATTATGGCTGCCTTGATGGGGGAATAGTATAATTTGAGGGAATCGAGATTTTCCAATGAAGTTGACACGTACATAATTCAATGGATCCGATTATGGGAGTCGACAGTCGACCTCCTCAACCAAGCATGACTTCAACATAAATGAACTCAGATATCGAGCTTCGGACAGCCTCGATAGTTCTTAGCCGCCGTGGAAAACAGAAAGACTATATCCCATAAGAAAACAAGGATAGTGTGCGAGAAATCTCTTAGAACACATGGGTCTCATGCGTCAACAAGAGTTTCAGCAAGACTCGGAGTTAATGTATCTGATATCTGACGGTTGTTGATCAGAACGAGCATGCAACAGAAGTGTCCGACTTGTCCACTGCTGTTGCCGGTCCGCGACTCATCTGATCCTCTCAAAGAGTCTGAAGTACCGGATGACTTTCTTAAACTTCTCGAGGGTCTTTCTAACAGGAACCAGGGTGTGAGCGCGTACCAGCGTTCTGCGCGTGGTTGCTCCGCTGCGTGGTGATGCCAAGGTCGACCGCCTGGATGCTAATACTGAAATAATATGACGAAAGAGTGGAATATATTGCAATATCAACCGTCGCAATTCGCTGAATAGATTTGATTGCTTTGGTTTACCCTGCGTTACTGTTACCCATAGAAGAGACTTGTATGTGCATAAATTCCCGTGCGGAATACTAATAGGCGACGACGCCACAGTACCTCGTCGAATGATCTGGGACAGACAGCGCTTGAAGCAAAAATTGAGTATCATACACACTTTTTATCCCAGACTAAGCAGGACAAGGATAGCTCCATTAATGTTGTAAGTAAATGTGCTAGCATGAAGATGGTAAGGATGTGTATTCCGTAGACAGCTATTCATACAGTCAATCACTGCCATGATCTGATACGTCATTCACTCACAACATACACATCACTTTCGCCTTCTCTTTGCTTGCTTTTTCGGTGCTGAGAGGGATTCAGGTAGCCACTCATTCACTGGCTCCGCCGGCGGAGATGTCGGTTTCGTAGGAGCCGCGGAGGATGGCGGTCCGTTCTCAGCCTCTCGTTCCGCACGCGCAATAGACGCCGCAATTTCTTCAGGACTGACTTCTTCTCCCCTCTGTATCCGTGCGGCAATGTCTGGTGTTACACGGACACGTCGTACACCAGTCTGGAATCCCGGTGCTAGTAAGAGATTATTGGTCGTGGCAAAGACAGAGTAACCCAGAGTACGAACCCCCTTTCCCAATGCCGTGAACCTTGAGCTTACGAGCTAGGTACCATTTGCGCGCAAAATATGCCGACACGAGAAGAACAGAAGGGACACTGCCGGAGGTTATTTACAAAATGTTGGGGGGTAGTGCGACGCACGCTATCCAGAGAAGTGAAGGGTAGTCGTCGACGTCTGGTACTGAGGACGTCCTTCTCGACATGTTGTACGATGCAGTGACCAGTCAAGGAAAGGACGGCAAGGACGTGGTGGGAATTTCATGAACGGAGGCCGGCCCGATAGTTGTCACGTTTATCACGTGTAGTGCGTGGCAAACTTCGCAAATTTCTGGTGCTCGACGTTCATTCAGGTTTCTCTTTTCGCTGTTCAGGGCACGGAACAACCCCCTTCTCCTCCTCAAATAAAGCCTGAATTCTCTCGTTGTTCGATCAACATGGCTACAAATTTCGAGGAGCTGAACACGAACATTCCTCGTGCAGCGTTGAAGGCCACGAGAAATGCCGCTCTCTTACCCCCAGATCTCGCCTTTCACAAATCAATGGACCCCAGTTTTGCAAAAGACATAGACGTATTCTCCTCCAAGGTGTTATTCTTGACGAATCGGTTACTCGAGCTGGCGGCAACCATTGATACTCCAGGGAAAGGAAAAGGAAAAGTTCGGAGTGAAGATGATATTTTGGATAGCTTTGAGACGCTTATCGTCGACCGTATGGACCAACTGCTGGAGCGTGTTGTGAGTTCCTACCATGTATGCTTCTGTGGTAGTATAATGACATTCTTTCAGGACACCTCACTGGATGAGTACCAGGGTAAGACAAAGCCTCCTGCCATTGCAATAAATCCCTCAGTGGGCCTTTCTTCCATCAAGGTTTGGATCCTTATCAATTGTCGTTCTTACTTGCCCTCATGATATCCGCAGCAGAAGAAGAAATCGTCAGGTCAACCTGCTCCGGTCATCCAACACGCGGCCAACTTGGCTAAGCCTCAACTCAAATTCAAGGTCCTCGTCGATAATAGCAATACACCTTGGTATCCTCGTCTGAAACACAAATACCACGCGAAATTTCCCTTAGGGTATAAATTTCTTGACCAAGTTAGTGATGCATCTGATAGCGCCAGTACATTGTATGTTTGCTGTTTCATTCTTATGCATCCTCTTCTGAGCAATTTCGTAGGTCCACTCATCCATATCGATATGAAATCACCCATCTGTCGTACCCACTGCATATGTTTCATCAAGCACCACCAATACGGCCCAAGCCCTTCGAGACCTCCTCTTTCAGCTGGGTTTCTGCGCCAGAAGAGCTGCAAACCATGCTGGGGAAGCTACGTCAAGTGACAGAAATAGCAGTCGACCTGGAACACCACAGTTATCGTACTTATGCAGGATTTCTGTGCCTGATGCAGATTAGTACACGAGAAGAGGACTGGATAATAGACGTTCTTTCCCTTAGAGATGAACTGGAAGTTCTCAATGAGGTTTTTGCAGACCCGGGCATCATCAAGGTTAGTAAATCATACCTGTTATAACCTGAGACCAACCCCTACATACAGGTATTCCACGGCGCCGATAGCGATATCGTATGGCTGCAACAAGACCTAAATTTATATATCGTGAATCTTTTCGACACCTACCACGCATCTCAGATTTTATGTACGTCAAAACCTTTTGCATTCAGTGCTAGCGAAGCTGATGATCGCTAGCTTTCCCTAAGCATGGCCTCGCGAATCTACTGGAGATGTACTGCGACTTCCTCCCCGACAAGCGGTATCAATTAGCCGATTGGCGCATAAGGTATGGAATTCATGTCTCTTAACATGCTGGATCTGACAGTGTCACCTTAGGCCACTTCCTGAGGAGATGCTGAAATATGCTCGCTCCGATACACACTTCCTATTGTTTATATACGATAATCTTCGGAACGCGTTGTTGGATCGTGGCGAATCCCAAGCTCGTTCTCAAGCTCTAGAAGGTGGCCCATCATCCTCTCCGTTATCCAGCGACTCCCTACTTCGTGAGGTGCTTGCCAGATCACAGGAAACCGCTCTGAAAGTATACGAGAAAGAGCTGTATGATGCCGCTGAAGGAACTGGTAGCACTGGATGGGATACCTTGGCTCGTAAATGGAACAAAGGCGCTCTTCTCGCTTCGGCGCCAAATGTGGGCGTTGGTGCGCTTCCAAAGCAAGTATACAAAGGTGTTCATGCATGGCGGGATAAGGTTGCCCGCGAGGAGGACGAGAGTACCAGGTTAGCCGATATTAGACATTCGTAGCCTCGTTCATTCTGACCTCCGATTCTTCCAGATATCTTTTGCCTAATCATTTCCTGTTCCAACTCGCAGAAAATCCTCCCGCCGACATGGCTGCGCTATTGAGAGTTTTTCATTCTCCTCCGCCTTTAATGAAAAAAAGAGCGAGGGAGCTGTTAGATACCATCCGTGATGCAGTCAAGGCCCATCTTTCGCGTTCTGTTAGTGCCTCAAGTATTCCCGAACCGCAACCAGAACCCATGGAAGTCGAGCACGTCGATGAAGACGTTGTAGCTCCAGAAACTCAGCCAACACCGTCTTCTACCCTGTGGTCCGGCTGTCAGTCCCTGCAGACTCTTATGCATTCTTCTCATCTGATATCTCCCATTCATAGCTACGGCTGCATCGAGTTTAGCGTCCAAATCATCGCTCTTCGGGACTGCCCTTCCGAAAACCGTCCGTCCAGTCATCGTCCCCAGGTATCGCAACTTCGCAGAGCGCATTGTTTGGAAAGATGGCTCGCGTAAGGGTTCAACAGATGATTTCATGACATTGGTACTGATTCTCACTCAACAGACATCGAACACGAACCAGAGCAGCGATACGAGTCGGTTCCGGGAACTAGTTACCCGGATACATAGTACACTTTCCATCGCGCCATCTGTACCCAAGGTATTTACGTCCGTTTCCACGCTGCAACTGCCGTGGTGTACTAACTTATGCTTAGCGTGTCAGTATCGAACCTCAAGAGAATGCTATCCCCATGCAAGTTGACGAAACCGCTGAGGATGGTATAGTAGAGATGCAAGCGGAGATACCGTTTATCCCTGCGTCTCAAAGGCAGCCACGGGAACAGATTGAAGATACCCTTGTCGTGGTTGGTCAGGCTAGGCAGAAAAAGCGTAAACGAGCCGCCCCTGCAGATACAGATGACGGCACGACAGGAACGGAGGCGACTTCTTCCAAGAAATCGAAATCTGGAGAGGGTGAAAGCGCCGTTCAAGATCCAGAGCCGTTTGACTTTTCGTCTGTGCCAAATGTCCTTGACCAAGTTCCGGAAATCCACGGAGATAACAAAGTAAAAAAGAAAGGCAAACAAAAGAAAGGTGCGGTGTTTTATTGCAACATGTTTTTCCGGAATCTCATAGGAAGAAGCAGGCGGCGCGTCCTATTTCTATGGCGATTTCCCAGCTCCTCCTAAGGGACATAGTGAGGTCAAGAGTGGAAATCAGTCTCACACATTCCAGAAATGACCGGGGAATTTACGTTCTTGAAGGCGAGGTTTGTTTGCGTAGTGTTCATTGCCAATCAAATACTCGCTTGTGACCGGACTACCCGATATCTCCCTCGTTAATAAGCTGGAACTTTCGCCACAGAGTAACTGTTTTGCGTAAAGTAACGTATATGTCATCCCCTAAACCTTTTCGAAGTCGGCAGTTTTTTGAAGCGAATTCACGTGGAGCGATGATTTTTCGGCTTTTCACCTCGTATCTCGGTTGTCGTCGGACGAAAGACGTAGTGCAAGCTACTTCATTGGCTCTTGGTATGGATGAATCACATTACTCCCCCAATTTCCCCCGCTGTGGGCATTCAGAATCTTGAACAATCCACCCACTATTTTTTCCCGCCAATGACCAGCTCTGGTGCCGCGACGCCCGCTACAGTGGCCTTGAATTCGACGACAGATGTGCGTCAGTCCAGCATCGTAGAGGGTGACGACCAGTCTGTCGCTGCCCCAGTGGTCGAAGAGGATGTTTTGGATATCGAGCATCTCCCGGTCCAAGATGATCCACGAAAGTGGTCATCCATGCGCAAGGTAAGGCAATCTCACGGTCGCGTGCCGCCCTCCATTACGATCGTCGTGCTCTAGAAATTTGTCCTCGGAGTGATCTGTTCAGGCTCGATGATCGCCGGATTCGGAGCCAACATACAAAATCGTGAGGTTGCTTCCATAAGATGTATGACTGGCAGTAATTAACGAACTTTATATTAGCTGCGATCGAGGATATGGAAAGAGACCTCCCTGCAACGAGTGGGCAAATTAGCTTGAGCATTTCCTTGTTCATTGCCTTGCAAGGAGTCACACCCTTGCTTTGGAGTTCTATCAGCGAAGTGAAAGGCCGCCGGGTACAACGCAGCCAAGGTGTTTGGGTGCTGTTTTGACTAATTCATTATGCCAGTTCGTCTACCTGATTTCGCTCCTGATATTCACCGCCGGTTCAATCGTCGTGGCTACCAGCAAGACGATAGGCTTGTAAGATTCTGCTCCAACACTTGTGCCCAAGTAAATTTATTTATCAAGCGCTTCTTTTCCATAGGGTGATAGGAATGCGATGCCTGCAGGCTTTAGGGTGCGTATGGTGTTTTATCTGCTGACTTTCTTACTCATTGGGTCCAGCTCAAGCGCTGTGATGACTATCGGCGCGGCTAGTCTTGCAGACATTTTCGATCCTCAGGAAAGAGGAACAAAGGTTCGTGCCCTTAGTAGGACTGCTCAGACGCTTATTCCTGTCTCACAGATGGGTATATACTATATTTCTCCTCTTCTCGGTCCATCTCTAGGACCAGTATTTGGTGGAGTCCTCACTACAGGATTTAATTGGCGTGGCCCCTTCTGGTTCCTCGCCATCCTTGCCGGGTCTAGTTTTTTGTGCTTCTTGTTCTTTTTCAAAGACACGTACAGGAAAGAGCGAAGTTACGCATACCAAAATATCTTGAAACGGCATTTGAAGGAGCAAGCACAGCGATTGAAAAACGAAGAAAAGCAGCGGGCCAAGGAAGCTGAAACTCTGGAGAAACCAACCGATACGAAGGAGACGAGGGAGGACGGAAATGTCAAGACCGATGTTGACCTGGAAAAACAGGAAACTAGTAATCCTAACGCCGGCGCTTTGACCCCGGAAGCTCTACCAACAATAACGCTCTCTTTGAGGGATGTCAACCCGGTCCATCCGTTATGGCTCGTTCTTCGACGCCGGAACAATCTTCTCATGCTATTCTCCTCCGGTACGCGGCCTTTTGTGGACTGTGATATATGATACAACTCGACTCCTCCCCACAGGTATTCTATTCTCATACTGCTTCATAGTCGTATACACAACATCTCGAACTCTCGGGAGCGCTTACGGTTACGATGCGCTTACGATAGGATTCATCTTACTGTCGTTCGGACTGGGTCTGCAGATTGTTTCTCTTTGTTCGCTTTGCATCACCGAAACTAATGGTATTATCTGTTATCCATAAGGATCGATGGCGGGGAGCATACTAGGAGGTCGTTTCTCGGACCGTGAATTAGCAAGGCTCAGGCGAAAGAATGGAGGCAAAAGTTACCCGGAGGTTTGCATCCCCTGCCTCCTCTGCCTCCTGCTTCCCTCATCTCTCATTTTCAATCTCTAGATGCGCTTGAGGAGCACAGTATATAGCATCTGGCTCTTCCCTATGTCGGTCATAGGGCTTGCGTGGGTATGTCAACAGCGCGTGCATGTTTCTGCGATATGCGTTATGCTATTCGTTTCGGGTTTCTTCGCAATGTAAGTTTACGCTCCTCAATCAAAATTTGGATCTGTGTGATCAATGCGTTCCGTATTAGCTCTGCTTATGCCAGCGAATTGGCTTATATCGTTGATGCAAATGTGGGTCGCTCTTCCAGTGCTGTAGCGCTAAACAGTTCCTTTCGTGGAATGGCGGCATTTATTGGTACGGAGATCGCAGTACCTGTGCAGGTTTGTCACATGTTCTTGCGGCATTTTTCCTTACTGACTTGCAAGGACACTCACTGAAAGGATAAGCTTGGCGATGGTGCGTTTTTTGGGTTCTTCGTGATGGAAACTAATACATTGTTTACCTACTTCCCCTCCTTACTGCGGTGCTCACAGGCTGGATGTATACAATCTTTGCCCTAATTCTGTTGCTCAGTGGACTATTGGTTTGCTGGTAATAAAAAAGGGCGAGGAATGGAGAGTTCAAGGAGAAGTGAGTGAAGACGGTAGCAAATAATAGAACTTAGGATGGCCTCTATTGGAAGCTGTTAATTGACCCTAGATCCTGTAGACCAGCAATATGTATTCCACAAAGTCTATGTCCTGATTTTTCTGCTTTCTCTAAATGTCAGCGGCCCGGAAGCATAACCTCAGCACCGCCACCATCGCCACCCAATTGCGACTGCCATCCTCACTCAACGAGGCCACCCAACTCACCGGTGTCAAAGACCCACTCGTGCAAAGAAAGAAAGAGCTTATTAGCACACAATTATATTGCACGTGGCGTCTAGGTAACAGTTGTAACGATGTAAAAAATCACTGACAACGGGATACACAGGATGCCACTTGTTTCCGTTTCCGATATTCTGGGAACGAACCATGCTCCAAATGAACACGACTGTGTTGTGATCCAAAAGTCTCTGTCTGAACAGGAACAGCTCCTTGAGCAAGTTCGAACACAAAAGGCTGATCTTGAAGAGCAGCTTTTGGTCACTAGCCAACGTGAAGCCCAACTTGTCAAGTCCATCGCTGACCATCGTACGCTCCTCCGTGCAAGTCCTATACGTTCTCTCCCTGCGGAGCTTCTGGGAGAAGTATTTCTCGCTCACTGCGCACAATACCCAAATCTTGATTCCGGTCGTCATGATGGTGTTGCTTTCCGGAAGAGTCGTCTACGACTCCTGTGGGTATGTAGGAGGTGGCGGGATGTGGCATTATCGATACCCAGGATTTGGGCGGTTCTGTCCGTGGAATACCACGCATTCAATAGGCCTCATTCAGAAGAAGCCGCAGCTTGGGCTTCGGTGCTTAAGAGATGGATATCATCGTCAGGGCACCTGCCTCTCAGTATTAACTTCACCTTCACCGAGTCTTGGGATTCACATTATCACAGTGACTACCAAAACATTGCCTTCAATGCTATTTTTTCCCAACTACATCGATGCAAATGTTTCATCGGCAGATTGGAGTTCGATTTCAATGGGCATGATGCTGTTCATAGGGCACTAGACCAGAATATCCCAGATGCTCCGATGCTTGAGACACTTTCGCTTCGCTCCTATCGTTCCAGCTCCGCGTCACCCATCATCAACTGGCGGCGAAAACTTTATGCCACAATTCCTCGACTTCGTCATCTAGACGTCGACAGTGCCAGTGGTATTGTCTCCTTACCAGTGCAAAATATCATCACGGTAAAGCTTGAAACAGCTGCGTTGAGCGATCTCTTTTACCTTGTGGAAAATGCGGCAGTCCTAGAGGAATTGGAAGTGGGAGAGGTGGAACAGAGTAGAGATCTTCAGCACAGCCAACGTGATGCCCATCGATTGGACAGTCTAGTCAATGTCCATTTCCGGTATACCGACAGTGCAGCGGTCAGTCGATTCATTGATTATGTGACGCTTCCTTCGATCAGCGAGCTCGCTGTTCGAACGAGCTCACCGTGGTCAGATCCCGCTGCCTCATGGCCAGATATCGATATCTTCATCCGTTTTTTCGAGCGATCAGCGTGTTCCTTGACCAAATTGATCATCGCGGCTCCTGAAGTCGACGAACGTGGGTTTCTTCTGGGTATACTTCCCTCCGTTCCGTCCCTCCAAGTCTTGCACATCGAAAACGAAGATTACGACGTGCCCTTACTTCTTCCATCCTCTGTGATTGAGTATCTCACCGGCAAGCCCAAGAGACAGAACCTTACGGCACTCACAGACCTACGAATTTCTGTACAGCTGCGTCAAATGACCGGTGTGAAGAAACTCCTCGATTACCGTCATACGAACTGGGGGACGCTCGGAGTAACTAGGCTTAGTTGCTTCTCGGTTATCGTTGTAGCGGCGCGGCTCTCTACAGCTCAGATGAAATCTCGAAGACAGCAGATGCGGGAAGTCTTTAGCCCCTACCAGAAGGCCGGTCTAAGTTTGGCGTGGCGTATTCAGAGCCGGTGATTTTTTTTCATTTATATATCCGCCTTAGAATGGCAAGAATATATCTCAGCTATTTTTTTTTCGGCCAACCTTTGCCACTGCACGTTTCAAGTTCTACCATTTCGCATCATCGATTTCGTATCGGAACAGGTGCTGCTTGGACGTAAGCTCAGTCGGCCTTCATTCCGGTGCAACTCTGTAGCCGACCAGCTGTGCACTGTGCCAACTGGCGCACAACTTCCGCTGTAACGAAGAGGTAGGCTGGACTGCGCCGAAACGTTTCTTGCACATGTTGAAAGCCATGTCATCGAAATAACTGACAGTGACTGCGTGCTGACGCTGTCTTGCCCCATCAATGGTGCTCGTCAAAAATGCATGTAGTTGATTGTCAAATACGGAGCGTCCAAGTCATGTACTTGGCCGGTTCTCTACTATCTATCTTGAAGAAAGCCAAGAATATTTTTTGTTTCACAATCGGAGATCACTGTTGTGCACGTTTTCGCGTTCGCTCTTTCCCCAACTTGATGCACCTAGCCTCAGTACGTTTTCGGAGAGGGTTTTATTAAGACTATGTCTACGAGACCGTCAGTGATTAACAGGCCAAGTTTGAAAATCAGATGCGACGGTTGCATAAGCTCATGCATTAATGGAGGGGTTGCTCAAAGTTTCCACATTTCTGCCAGCATATTGATGATACTTCATAGTATTCCTTCTACAAATATATTCAAGATTACAGGGAACCTCAGCTTTGTAGTGATACAAGTCTACTACCTACGGGGTAAGCCTGTCAGGTGGAAGTTCGGTCCGTGAATGAAGAACTTACGATCTTTGAGTGTGTCGTTATTGCTGGTGTAACACTTGCGCTAGTTAAACTCTCCGCTCCATACTCGACGCACTATGCAAAAAATTGATTGGGTGAGTCTGGGGAAGACGCCGAAGAGGATAAGTAATCCCATACCTCGAATTGCCTCCACACTCAAGATACCTCGGTGACGCAATATAGGCAGCGACTTTTTGACCTCTTTGAGTGAAGCTCTCAGAGTCTCGGCCCCCTTGGCACCTGTGCACAAGAAGCTATAACAGTTATGCCCACATTGACTGTGCAGCTTAAGATCCACGCTACGAAGCGATGGCATGTCGCGACAATGGCCAATGTGTTCATCCAATAATGACCATTCATGACACGGCGGTACGTGATTGCCTCGTAAAATCACCAGCAGTTTTAGCTCCTCCAACGTACGCGTCAATGGTATCAAAGCGGGAGGTGGTACGAAATCGACGCTAACGTACAGCGATCGCAGACGCGCGAGATGTTCTGTCTTCAGAAGAGGCCCTTGGCTCAATGAAGAGTCCCATTCTGATTGTCCGAGTCCATCAGTTCTTTCTCCCACGCAACAAAATGGGGGACATACCAAAAAGTTGCCGATAGACCAGGCACTCCAGAGTATTCGAGGCTTGATCGATGATGGCTTGAACCAAAGAACGCTGCCTCTGCAGATCTTTCCCCGTAAAGCCCACCGAAAGCTCACGGAGGTGATGGGTGTCGAATAGAGAATTTGGACCTGATAGATACATTGCGCTAACTGGACAATCATATCCTGATAGCTCCAATGCTTCGAGACGCGGACGTATCACGGGCTCCCGTACGTCTGCATCAGCCAGACCATCAGAACGGGGAGCGCGTGAATATTCGATCCAATTCAGTGAAAGCCGCTTCAAAGATGGTGATCCAGCGAGGCGGCCCATCAGAGTGCGTGGTAGGTCGATATCTTCCAGTTGATCAATGTCAATGCACTGGACACTGGGGAGGGAAAACGACCGAAATAAAGCCTCCTTGAAGACCGACGGCAGCATACGCCACGATACCTTGCTATCGTCAGCACCAACGGTGATGCGTTGCAAGTTCTGCAGAGAATCGAGGATGCATGGTAGCGTGTCCTCATGATAAATTCCGCGAACACCTCTTCCGTATTCAACTTGAAAGTGTACCATTCGAAGTGAGACGACAAAGAACGCGATGTAGGGTGAGCTGCGAAGAAGGGAATGAAAGTTGTCGCAGGTACACATTATTCCCCCAGAAAATGGACGAGCACTGCTAGAGCGGTAGTCCTTTTGAGCCAAGATGACTCGAGAAAATGTGTGCTTGCGGCTGGAAGGGAGAAAGGCATGAGAAACGAGGGCGCATGTTTTTAGGGTTGGCATATCGTCGTGCACGAAGGCGATGACTTCGTCAATGAGCTCCTGGGGAATGTAGCGCATAGTCTAAGCAAGTGACTAGTGGGAGGCCGGGGATGGATTTGAGCGCAGATTTGGGGCAGTTAAGAAGCCAAGAATTTGTTGCGGGCTTTTCAAGTATCATCGTGGAATACCTCATGTGTGAATGTCAGATATCGGGGGGTGTACCGAAAATATTCGTCTTTGCTCCTAGAAAATTAAGTCGAGGCTTGAGATCAACAAATCCGGTCCCGAAATTCCGAGCCGGCGCCCATATTTAGTCATCACCTTCCTCTCTTGTCATCCACCGCGACTGACGTCTGATACACCAGTACATACAATCACTGGTCCTTTCCGCATGTTAGTCATTAATTATATCGCACCTTTTATTGCTTCTCACGTACGTTGAATTTTTATCATTCACTGTCCATCATACTCATGATAGTTCCCCGGGTTTCGGCGACAACGGTGGACAAAAATCTAGGCCGTCTGCGCGTCTATACCCGCTTCACGGAGATGATGAACTTTCTGCTGATCTCCGATGGCAACGCTCGCACTGTCGCAGTAACTTCCCACTCCTTACACTGATCTTCCACACTTTGGGTCGCTCGCAAATGCTTTCATGCATTACTGGGGGCTCATGAAAAGGACCCCAAGTGGCGCCGAGAACCCCTTTCGATGCAAATTCCTGAATCATATTTCGAAGCGCATGGCGCTTTGGGGGCTGGGTGTCCGTTTCAGAACTTGTTACCGCCAGAAATCGTCACAGAATTTTCTACGGGACGGAACTATTAACGGCCTCGACTCTTAGCGTGTGTTATCTACGTTCAAAGAGAACCATTCCTTTGAAGAACTTCCTTATTTTGGCTTTATGTTCTACTCGGGATTCCATTTGAATCATGGAAAAGCGGAAGACCGTCAAAGGGATTGCTCTGGATCCAAGGTCCCTTTCTGTTTGAGACTCTTCGCTATTATCTTGCGTCTTGCGATCAAAGTATATGCATTCCCGCCGCTCATCAACATCGGACAGCACTTCAGCGTCTCGCTATCTATGCAATCACGTAGACAAGACTTTGACGAGACTCTTGATATTGGCCCCCGCTTATTTTAGCCTCGACAATCACGAGCTTGCGAACGGTATCTCCGCTGGACCCAATATACCAAGCCATGTACTAGTATATGTTGTATCATATCCTCACGCAGGGGCGAACCACTCCACAGTCTGGAGAGCGCTCAGACTGCGTGGAGGCGCTCGATCGGACGTGCTGGTGACTTCTCATTTAGTCAGCCGACGCAGCTCGCACGAGGAATAATGTCAGTCCAATCTGTAGTCACTTGCAACGGAAGGAATCGTCAAGTCTTAGTCCGACCTTGCGTTGGTTGACAGTTGTGGTAAAGTTGATTGAAATTCTCCTTCATCAATTCACCCCGTTCGTTTTGTGCAGATACTGGCCGACAGTTCAATCCAATATACATGGAGTATATAGCGATGAAGTTTGGGACAATCCGCTACATGCTCGTTGAGGTTTCTGCCAATCTTCCTTGTTAAGTATCGAAAATTCCTAACAAGTTCTCACCAGCAATCATTGGAAGTCTTCCTTCAATTCATTAGGATCCCAAATGCAACGACCACTGTAATCTACATATACCTCTTCCGGTCCGGACTTAGCCTCGACAGACGCTGCAGGATGCAACCTGATTTCAACTTCATTGTTTCAGCATCCTGTCTAGTGGAGTATAAACGTTTTCCGAGCATGGATCGGTTTTCCAGCACTCCTAGCTATCCAAGCCACTGCGGGATTCGACTGTTCTTCTAGTTTTATCCAGGACACGCGTGGTCTTGCCCTTTCCGCGCGTTGACTAACAGCCCAGTTGAATGTTCACCCATAGACCGAAGACCGGCCGTTGGTAACTTTTCCAGATGGTAAAGACCCTCCGTCGCTCAGTTGTGTGCGCCTGACAAGCTCATTAAAGCGGCGTCTGGTAGATCTGACAAGCCACTCGGTATCTTGCTTCTGGTGAGTGCGGCAAAGGAATAGCCCATAGGCAACTGCTATGATTTATCCCACAGACTCCAGCCGAACTTAGTACGAATAGCCTCAGGCAACGCATTGAGTTCCTGACACCAGGAGCAGCAGACGGAACAACGAAGAAGTTCAAACGGAGGTTCTAGTGAGCGGCAAAACCCGATGATCTCTAAAATTATTTTTGGACTTTAGTCTGTCTTCCCAAACTGGGACGACAGTGCACTTCCTCCGCCTCATGCAGGTCTTGTCCCGAGGCGATGGCGGACCGATTGTGACATATTGGATGCCGTTACCGATGGACAGTTGGGCCCAGCATTCTGATAAGGGATTATAAACGGGACTGCGACGTCACGGGTTGTTCTTCTATCACTTTTGGACCGCCTTACCTTCGTCGCCGTCGCCTTTGGTCCGAAGGGGAGGTTCAAGTGTGACATCGAGGACGCTGCGGACAAGAGTATAGAGCTTTTGAGCTACATCGTCGAGGGGGAAGTGAGGAGTGAAAGTACTTACCTCGCATGTTTTCGTTTTGTCATTATACCGTCACTGATATTCATCACTGCGCTATATCAAGCATCAAATTTGGAACTTAACGTTTTGCGGTTGATGGAATGACGAAATCATTGTGCGCTTTTGACTATTGAGGACTCTGGTCTTCTTCTGACCTTTTACTTTCTCTTGTTGGAAAGAGCGTCTGCTGGAGACTTCGTGAGAGTAACTCTTGAGCATGAACTATAGGTAGTACTGGCAACCTGGCCGATGTCCTTTATCTGATTGTCCGCTGTTAAGTCGTCGAAAATTTGGCGGACCGAGTAAACTGATCAAAGGCGTTTATATGAGTTGCCATGTTCACAATACCATCTTTCCGTCATCGAGAGCTTCTCAACAATCTTACTAAGGTTTGCATACTATTGCTTGGGAAGGAGAAAACGACGTCGCAAAGGTCAACGATATTCTTGACGTTGTACTTGGGGACATATTACGAAGTTGTGCCTGTCCTCTTAAGTAAAGTGTAAAAAAATATTAACTAATTATCTATTTCTATTTTGGGATTCATCGTTTCTGTGCCGGTGCTTCATCTTAGTCTCTGCCACCCACCACCACCTACCGCCATTCTTTGCTTTCCTCTCCTCCTTTCTGTTGCTTGCCAATCCCGGAATCGAGCCTTTGGTTGGCTCGATTTCCGCTTTAATTCCCATAATTTTCTTTATTTTTCTCAACCATGGCCCTTACCCAAACGGTAACTTTACCTGGTCCGGGTCCGTCTTGGGACGAGGAGGTGGTACCGGCTCTGCGAAAAAGTAAAATCTTCGACGAACATTCCTGTTGTTTGAGACTTGCTAATGATATACTCCAGGACTGGAGAATGAGAGTCGAACACTTGCCCGGCGCATATCAGCTATTTCTATAACCTCGTCGGAGGACGTGTCGAAAGTGACGGCGAGCAACGAGTTTGGATATCGAGGACAGAACTCTGCTTTGAATTCCTTATCAAAACAATGCGACAACTTCGCGTTCTCGACCCTTTCAACAACAAGCACGGACTTCCTTAGATCGTGGTTCATCATCCTCACGCGTTACCCCCGCCAAATCTTCTTCGACCCGTTCAAGAACATATTCGCAACCTTATTCGTCTGACACGCAGAAAGGACGACTCAATGGGAAGTCCAATGGTTCGCGGTCAAGATCTCCTCGCCATGTCGAAGCCAAACCAACTCGCATACCCAAGCCTACTCGAAGCAGAGCTGGCAGTACCTCAAGTCATAACTATGCCATCCCGGGAAATAGCAGGCAGTCCCTACGGTTCCCCGCAGTCAACCACCACTGATCCTGACTTATGGATAGTGCATGAACAACCGGCAGCTGCTTCTCGTTCGACTATATCCGAAACGAGTCGTCAACAACCGATTCTTCTCAACGAGCCAGCTCCTTTCAAACCAGAATCATCCCCTTCTCTCAATGCATATCAATCCCAGGAAAGCATCCGAAAGCCGCTTGACGACCCTCCACGGCCCTCCATGGAATCAGAAGAACGTCCGTTTGAGCATTGGTATCGGGGAGAGGTGTCGCGGAATGGTGGTGTGGGCGAACTAAGAGTAGGCCGGCGCCAAGAGATGCTGGAAATCGCCAACTATGGCCATTCCCTTAGAACGAAAACCGAGGCCCAGAATGCTTTGGACGGACGCCCTTGAGGAAGGTAGGCGAAGGCGAAGGCGAGCGGACAGTGTTGGCGCTACTGAACGCAGGGAGAGCTTCCACATGGAAGAAGATGGCGTTGCAGACGCTACTCAAGTAATGGACGAGCACCCATTGACCGACTTGGATGGAGAAGCTTCGGACGCTGGGAACTCGTCAGACTATTACACGCCATATTCCAATCACAATGGTGTGTCTGATGCTTCGTCTGCTTTGACACCTGGGCCTACAGCCACGCGTGGATCGCGGAGTATTACGCCCACTTTCCATCGACCATCTTCCCGTCAACAACCATCTCGAATACCTACACCTACACGTCAGATGACCGAACACTCTCGAATGGCGACACCTACGCAAATAGCAAGGGGATCTAGCGAGCCCCCTTCTTTTGCATCAACTTCATACACTCCACCTAGCCGTTCGCAGACTAAAACCGCCTCACCTACATTGCAACAAAAACGTGGTGCTTCACCCGCTTCTCTCTCTGCGTCATCAAAGTCAAGGACGACCATATCCAAAGCTACACGTGCTAGGAACGAGGCTTTGAGGAAAGAACGAGACGAAGAAGCAAAGAGGCGCAGTGTCGCTCATTACCCAACACCCAACGACGATATGCGAGACGCCATACCTACATGGACAGAACCTGTACCTCGGGAAGGTAATTGGGACGATGTAAGTCTAAGACTCATCAGGTTGTAATATCCACTGATGTATCGCTCCCCTAGGTGGTTCTACCAGTCGTTGCTAGAAAGAGGGGCCTCGACGGTCATTACGAGCAAGCGGATGGTAGCCCTAAGCCCAGACCAATGGAAAGAGTCGTCGCACCGGCAAGTGTTCTTTTACCCTACGCTACAAGTCTGTTTTGGTTTACCTTCATTGACAGGCTCCCGGAACATTCGGATATGACCACTCGAAGTATCGTCCACCGTTGGATGGTGATCCTGACAGTATCCTCATGGATGAGTTCGGAAGACCTAATAACGACCACCCAACTGTACAAGATACGGCGTACGAGGAGGAGACAAAGCCGCGTCCGCCACTATCTCCAATATCTACGAATCATGACCGGACACCCTTGCCGGTTCGGACGCAGCCTCCTGCATCGCCTGTACCATTCTCACACTACGCGCCAAACACTACTGCAAAACTACAACCAGTTTCTGCTGGTGCGGCAAAGCTTGAGGTCCAGGAACCTCGTCTAGAAGAAGAGGATGCAGGAGGATGCTGCAAGTGCGTTGTTATGTGACCTTTTTCATATTTCATTTTGGCGCGTATGGATTTTCCCTTCTCTGTCTTTTTTCGCATGCCTCCTCGTTCTGTATTGCTGTGAGCCCTCATAATCACTTACCGCCTTAGGCCTCGTCCTCCTTGCTATCGATTACTACATAATCATACTTCACTGTGTCCTTCCTTTAAGACCACTGTCGTTCAATGGCACATGTCAGCGCATCCACCACTTTTGTGCTTTTATCCTCGTGTATTCATATCCGCTTTCGACCTTACCGTACGTTCCTAATGCGCTTACTATGTGGACAGTTTATTCTCTTTCAACCTGGTTTTATTGGAATACCCTACAGCACAGTATTTACCCCATCATGCAATTCATTTGGAAGTCAAATATTCTCCTCTCTGCACACCGAACACAGAGTCGCAAGCAATGGACATCACTGTTCACAAACATCTGTAACCATGTAATCCATACTGTCAACCAGATGGCCTTCCTTATCCACTCTCACTTCCGTGGTGACGTATTTCGCGGTTACCGTATAAGTTGCGCCGGCGTTCTCGTCCACGATAAGAGTTGTTTTATTGGTAAACGCTTCAATGACCTCTCCATTCCTAGACCAAGTAATCGTATAACTTTCGGTCGGCTCAATTGGCACTTGTCTGAACTGGGCCAACGGGATCAACTTGACAGTGAGTGTCTTGGACTTCCCAGAACAGCCCTCGGTCAAACTATCGATCAGATTGACCTTTGACAGCAGGGCGTGCCAGAGACCTTCTAGGCAGACCTTGCAGAAGTTAGAAGTCGTGACGAGTCGCATGAGACAGTCCTCGTTTGTTGGGCGATAGGACGTCTTGTTCGTGGCGGAGTAACTGTAGGAACGAGGAGCCATTAATCTTGACTCTTTAAGCATAATTATGGAGAACGGACGTGGGGAAAACACCATAGTAATTCGGTGCCGCGATGAACCTGTAATGAGTGTGAGAAAACATCTTTTTCTGATGAGAAGGGGACCAACGCACTCATTCTCATCACCGAATTCCAAGATTTCCACGTTGCACAACTGAGCTATACCTTCTCTGTCCGCGTTGAGGAGCGTGAACTTGACCTCATGCGTACCACCGGCCAAAGCATTGTCTCGATAGACGTCATAATGCCATCGATCTACGCCCAGTCCTTCTTTGGGAACCCAACCTAGGTCAATACCATCCAATTTCACCGTGAGGTCGGAGCTCTCCAAAAGGCCCGAGAGCGAAAATCGGACGAGGTGGCGCGAAAACGTTCCGGATGAAACGAACTCGGTTGTCCAGGGCTTTGATGTGTTGAGCATAGACCAGGCGTAGTCTTGAAGCGGCATGACGGATCGTTCGACGCGAGAAGGTTGGTCGTCCTCTGGAGGGTTCGTAAGCCAATGAGCCCATGGAACGGGTTCGCTCAAGTCGTGATATGCATCGACGCCGCGGTAGACCTCGCCTCCATCATACTCCTCCCCAACGAGGATGATGGAGTGCCCAAGTTCGTGGCGTAGGATCGAGGGTCCGTTGACTATTGATGATGTGATTACACTGTAGGAAGATAAGCTTTCTTGGGTAAATACTCATAGTCACTTCGTACTGACGTGTATCTGCCACCAAGACCTATCGCGGATACATTAGATTTAGGATGCTAGGCCAGCCATCAGTTTCTCACCCCCGTACAATGGATCATTGCCTTGGACCTTAAATCGGTAAAAGGTTCCCTGACATGGGAAATTTTGTTCCTTACCTAGCAAAATGGGAAAATCACATTGATCTCCCATGGAGGAGCACGCAGCTCCCGCCACTTCTGGCTTTGCATAATAGACCCCGCGAAGTTCTGTTCCGGGGCGATAGAGGCCGTACGTGGTACTGCGCATCGATTAGTGCATCGTGAGTGAGAGACGGTTGCTTTAAGCTTGCTTCTTGGGCTTTCCACCTACACCAACACCGCTCTGAGAAGTACGTTAAAGGCAACGTAATGAATGAGCTTGGAATACAGTCACTCACTTCTTGACTGGGTGTGAATGCGGCCCAGAAATTGAGTATTGGCTGGACTGTATTGAATGTTTGGTTTTTGGAGACGTCCTCCGCTAGTCGCATAGCGTCCACGATGAATTTTTCGCGCTCCTCGAGAATGTCTATGGGAGGTGTTTTATTAGATAAAATCACACCAGAGGCGAATGCTCACAGCCATCGGAGAAGAAAACCAAGTCGACTCGATTATTGCTGGGCCCTGAGACGATAAGCGGCTCGATTTCAAGTGGAGGGGGTTCGACACCACTGTATTCGAGTGTTTCTTGATCTGGGTACCAGTACGGGATGTCGTATTCTTCATTGAATTGGCGAACACATTTACCCGAGTGGCTAGGGACAGATAGGTGGTCATTGAGAGACTCAGAATGGTGATGTGCCTTGGCGCCGCAGATTAGAGCCAGAGCCAGGAAGGTAAACAACATTGTCGCCCTGGAGATGCTTGAGTTATATTGAATGATTAGATTTGAGAGATATAAAACTGTCTCTAGCAATAGGACACAATGAAAACGATAGATTTGGAGACGAATGACTGCTTTTTGATAAGTAGTTCGTGGCAGGGTCTTTTGGTACTCACCGATTGTAAGAATACCTAACAGGCCCAAGGACTTTTTGGATCCTAATAATTCGAATCCAAAAATACAAGCGAATGAAGCGACTTCACCTGAGTGAGGTTGAAGCTTGAAGTGTCGGAGGTTGGTCGAAGTTCCTGTTGAGATTAACTTCTCGACTTCGTGAGAAAATGGACGTGCGGGGCGGCCGGGCCGATGATTCCAACACAGCCACGATCATCTACGGCAAGCGCTAGATCTACCACTGCTATGTGTACAGATTCTACACAGCACTGCTAACAGACATATGTGCCAATTATATGACCGTTTGTCACTCTGAGTCATCTTACATAGAGCCGTTGACTCTGGTCTATGGCCCCGGGGCCCCCAGGTGAAATGTATAGCTTCCAACCCTTTTCCCGAATATAACGTTGCTGTGCGTCAATGAGAGTTTGGACTCGTGTGCTTCAAGTTCACTATTCAATGTGTTCAATGTTCCCTTTGTCTTTTTTTTTAATTGTCATAGCAACCCTGCCTCTCCCGATGTGACAGATGATTTCAAAAGGTGTCGAGCATTCCGAAATTTCGAAGACCCAGCTCTCATGCATCATTCTACAAATCAATGTTTTTCCATGGATTGAATCATATACCGCATATGATTATTATCCGGTTGAACCTGCTGATTTTTTCATGTCAATAAATATAGCGATTTGAGGTCTAGTGGCGCTAGTGCGCGCAGCAAAAAAGCTATTATAGGTGACGTTAGGTCACGGTACCGGCGCTTTCTTGACTGGGAACTGGTCAGTGCTGGACGCGACACTCTCTCAGGAAGCGCGTTCCGGCTTCTGTTCTCTTTCTTTCGTCGTGACAGACGCCTTCTCTTTCCGTTCTGGCCGCTGAGGACGAAAGAGCTTTAACGACCTACTAATACGGACATGGCGACGCCTTCAAAGTCGACTGGCAGCTCGAAATCCCTCCATGATTATGTGCGTTCGGCCCCGATGTTCTTGTCGTTGTCCTCATCGTCAAGCTGTAGCAACTGGGAGACTCGCTGGGCAAGGGTGCCTTTGGTCAAGTCTACCGTATGTGTTGATTCTTCGACATCGAGATCCGGCTCATTCGTCGCAAAGGTGCACTCAACTGGGCCACTGGAGAAACCGTTGCTGTCAAGGAGATACAATTGAGCAATATACCAAAGAGTGAGCTGGGAGAAATCATGGTGCGTTCATTGTCTATTCCATCCATCCCTTCCCTTGACCTTTTGCCTTTGTACATAGTCCGAAATCGACCTTTTGAAGAACCTCAACGTGTGTGCAACATCCCCGCTACTGCTATACCCTGACTGTCCTCCAGCATCCGAATATCGTCAAGTACAAGGGTTTCGTAAAGACACGGGAGTATCTGTACATCATTCTTGAGTGCGCATTTCGATCTGCCCTTCCGATGCTCCTCTCATCAGTGGCATAGGTTCTGCGAGAACGGTTCACTGCACAATATTTCCAAGCGATTCGGAAAGTTTCCTGAGAACCTGGTATCCGTGTACATCTCCCAAGTACTGGAAGGCCTTGTCTATCTTCATGACCAGGGCGTCATACACAGAGACATAAAGGGCGCCAATATCCTCACGAACAAAGATGGGACTGTGAAACTTGCGGACTTTGGAGTGGCGAGTACGACTGCCAACGGTGCCTTGGATGATGCCGTCGTGGGGAGTCCTTACTGGAGTGCGTGTCATTTTCATCCTTGCGGGACTTACATTGACTTGAACAGTGGCGCCGGAGGTAATTGAACAGTCTGGTGCAACAACAGCGTCGGATATATGGTCTGTTGGCTGCCTCGTTATCGAACTCTTGGAAGGGAACCCGCCCTATTATACGCTTGAGCCAATGCCTGCATTGTTTCGCATCGTCCAGGATGATTGCCCTCCGATACCAGAGGGCGCGTCTCCCATTGTCAAAGACTTCCTATATCACTGCTTCCAGAAGGACTGCAACTTGCGAATATCGGCCAAGAAGCTTCTCAAGCATCCGTGGATGGTCTCAACGCGTAAACAAATGTCAAACGGAGAGGCGGCGACGAGAGCGGCAGATCGAAGACCGTTGAGCAACTACAACTATGATGAAGCAGTACTCAAGGTGCAAGAATGGAACGAGGCTTTGAAATGTCCGCCTTCACACTTCTCTCAACTGCTCATGGCTAACTAGCGGTTCTTTTAATGCAGCGCCCTCACGACCATCCAAGCACCCTCACCGAGGACCACGATCACGGCCACCTTCGCCCAGTCGCTCCCCTACGGACAATTCATTCAAGCCATCTTTACCCACGTCTACGTCTGCTGGCTCGGGCCCGTCAACGTCAGCCCCATCGGCATGGAAACTGGGATCTGCTCCCAAAACCAATGGAATAGGCTTAGTGGAAAAGATTCAACCTTTGGCGTTTATCCTGCAGCCACCAGAAGTACAGACTGACAACTGGGATGATGATTTCTTGGAAGGGATATCTTTCACCAAGTTGCAGGGTTCGTCACAGCATGTCCTCTGTCGTTTCCATATTAATAATTATCGCTTAGCCCTGGAGCGGACCCCGCCTGACGATGATAAAACTGAGACGGATGACAACGCGCAGACTATCCGGCCAAATCGAAGTCCTGGTACCAGTGCTATACCCTTGGCAAAGGCGCCCTCACCGGAAATGAAGCCCATAGTGGAAGACTATTCTGACCTGGCGGATGAGAATGAATTGGAGAATAAGGTCGCAAATTTCAAGGTGAACCCTCTATTGCTCCCGGATACCCTTTTGATGCTAACAAACGGCTTCTATGTCACAGATGAAGAACTCTGTCCGCAAAGGTCTCTTTCACCCAGACGACATCAAGGCCTTTGCGTTATCTAATTCCGTCCCTGCGCCACCAAAGTCCGCGCCAGAGTTAGCAAGGAGGACCTCACGTCCTTCTCTCAGTCCCATCAGGTTTCCATCTGCTCCCCTTCCGGGACCGCCTTCTGGCACTATGCGAAGCTCTCATTCACGGTCGTCGTCATTTGTTGGGACAATTGGGAGCAGTGGGGGGTCGTTTGGTCG
This sequence comes from Desarmillaria tabescens, assembly GCF_030435595.1. NCBI lineage: Eukaryota > Fungi > Basidiomycota > Agaricomycetes > Agaricales > Physalacriaceae > Desarmillaria > Desarmillaria tabescens. Next base: position 99,778 of record NW_026848415.1, read on the forward strand.
CGCGGAGGCAAAGCGGGCTCAGAGTACGCCAGAGTTTGATAAGTATGCGGAGGGGGATGATGAAGATTATGAAGATGTCTTTGGGAAGCCAAATGGAAACAGTAAGTGAATTCATAGGTCACCACGAGTGCTTGAACTGATGGGTTGAGCAACAGCGCTGGAGCAACCCATGCAGGCATTACAACTTAATACAAGGCTATCGAATAAGTCATGGGTTCGTGCTTTATCGCGTGGCGTTGACCATTACCACTCATTTGTTGTTATTTAGTTAGGGGATGAGAACTCAGATGAAGAGGATCCATTCTCTGAGATTGATGAAGGTTTTGCGGAGGATGACCTGGAAGCAAACCTGCAGAGAGACAAATATGCTCGACTGTGCACCCAAGTCAATCAGCTTATCGATGAACTCACGCCTTCTGCGCCTGACTTCCAATTGCGGGACGCATGCGATCAGCTGGTTTGTTACGACAACTCCTTTGATACTACTGTTGTACTGACAATTGTATCAATACAGCTCGGAATAATGGCCGATACTCCGGAGATGCAAGTCCAGCTGGTGTCATCACATGGAATGCTTGCTATTTTGGAGGTTCTGGAGGGCAAGTGCTCAAGAGACGTTAACATGAAGTTGTTGCAAATTGTTAATCTGGTGGGTTAGGCATCTACATCAGCTGCTCGCAAGATGTTTACCGTATTGGTAGCTTGTTACTGCGGATTTGGGCTTCCTCGAGAGTTTCTGTTTAATAGGGTGAGTGGATTGGCTGGTTTTGGTGTTCCGTTCGTTCAAGTTATTCTAGTGGGATACCAGTCATGATGGGTACGCAACATATCAATTGTTTTCGCTGAAAAACTCATACCTGGCAGGTTTTACTTCCAAAAGGTACCCCTCTGAATGCCGGTTGGAGGCCTCTAATTTCATCCGACTTCTTTGTCACACGTCCGTTCTGACCCTTCAGATGTTCATCTCGTAGGTCGGAGACGCCGAAATTGTCGATTTTTGCTTATACCCTTATTTAGGTGCCGAGGTCTAAAGGTGCTCGTCGACCTACTTGACGAAGACTATGCGGAACAGACCGAACTGGTCGTCCACGCTCTTAATGGAATCGGAAGTGTGTTTGAGCTTCAGAGTCCCACAACGAAGAACGATTTCTGTCGAATGTTCATTCGAGAAGGACTTCTCGACCCTCTTTCATCGGCACTCCTCAACGTAATGGCTAACCGAGGAACGCCGTCAACGGATATGAAGATGAAGATTATACAAATTTTATTGGTATTTTCACAGGTTTCGCAGTCGGACATTCACGTTCGCAATGCGTTGGGTACGAGGAAGGTCATACGCCGTGAGTTCTGATGTCTTGAAAAGATGGACTCTGCCAAACGCTTTGCCCGACAGGACTTTTACGTGCATGCGAGTTGTTGGAGCCAGAATGTCTCGTGTTGATGTTGAAAGCTGTGAAACATCTCTCGATGAACTCGACACTCCTGGACGTATTACAGAATGCCAACGCTATTGAGATCCTCGTTCGCATTTTGGATGAACAATCGTCAGGTCCTCACAGTACAGTATGTGTCTTCGTTACAACTATGATATCATTTACTTACCTTCAACGCAGGAAATGTCCAATCATATCTTTCAGACATGCTTTAACCTTTGCCGCCTCAACAAATCGCGTCAAGAGGAAGCGGCACAAGCTGGAATTATCCCTTGCCTCAAACGGGTCATAGAGACGAGTTCGCCGTTGAAGCAGTTTGCTTTGCCCATTCTGTGTGATCTGGCTAGCGCAGGGAAGAGTTGTCGGACATACTTGTGGCAGCAAGATGGTCCTAGGCTGTACTTGAAGCTACTCGAAGATCCTTATTTCCAGGTTAGCGCCTTGGAATCTATCTTGTCTTGGTAAGGCGTGTGGCACATATTTTCAAAGTCTTATTGGGCTGACTTGATACTTATGACAGGTTACAAGATGAAACTGCACGAGTCGAAGACGAGCTCATGAAACCGGAGTCTATAAGCTCCTTAGTCCAGTGCTTTGTTTCGGCCAAGGCAAATTCGTTCGAGAATCTCCTTGATCCCTTCTTGAAGATGACACGTCTCTCTACGCCTATCACCATCGCCATGACCAAGTCGTCAGCCTTCTTCAAGCGGATCATCGACCGGCTAGCACACAACACGAAAGCTGTCGTGCGGCTGAACCTCCTCCGTATTTTGCGAACAGTCTGTGAGGTACACCCCAATCGTGCGGTTCTCGTCGAAAGGTATGGGCTCCTGGGTATCGTGGAGAACCTGAGCCAAAGTGGCGGAGATGGTGCGGTGCTCGTTCGAGAATTGGCGAGGGAGATCGTCCCTGTTCTGAAACCCGGGCTAAAGCCCGTGGCGAGAGGCACTGGGTCCGAGTCTCCGAGGACAGTCGCTCCGAAGAAGACGAGAAGGACGGCGTCTGAGACTTCGGCGACTGTGTATGGGCAGGGGAGTACTGCGAGATTTGGTGTGCCGCGTCCGAGTACGAAGAAGTCGACTCGAGATCGGATGAGGTTGAATGAGATCCCGTGGCAGACAGACAGCGGCTCTGGGAGTCAGCTTTGATTTGTATAACACTCCTTTTTTTCTCTCTCTCTATCCCTCTGCTATATCGTCGCATAGTTTTCGTTCTTTATTTGGGTATCTGCATCGTATAAGTACTTGACCTCTCATTAGCATTTTTACTGAACACTCTCATTGCATATGGTATAGATATCATTATCAGATAGTCTAATACTGTGGAAGATGTAAGTTATGGATGAGACAGAAAAGAGTGGTGTGCTTACCAGCTAGCTTCCTTTTTTGCGTCCGAAGACGACAACTAGCAGAAAAAGGTTAATTGCGAGCGCAACGACCCATGCTGAAGTCACAACGATTAAATGCACTGATCAGTAAGAGTTGTAAAGCAGTATAACCGAGAGCCTTACCGTTGAGCTTCCAATCCAAATGCTCTGAAGGAACGGAACCAAGCTCCCGAAGCGGTCTTCACTTCCTCATAATGAGGATTGATTCTACGAGACCATAGTCAATAGACCAGAGTGTCCGGAAGGCGAATGACGAATTCGGCCGTACCGTACACCGTACCGACAAGGTCGTCTAGCAAGACCGGGTACGGTGGACATCCCAAGGCTGCAGCATGCAGATGACTCAGAGCAATTGCGTTGGTATACTACTAGTATACCAACGTCATCCTCTTACCCTTGTATCCCTTCTCTTTTCGCGGACATCGAAGAAGGTGACATACTCTCTCTGGCTTAGATTCCAAGTTGTCGATAATATGTTTGTTGTATATAAAGTTAGTCTAATACTGTGGAAGATGTAAGTTACGGGTGAGACGGAAAAGGGTGGTGTGCTTACCAGCTAGTTTCCTTTACTGTCGGACAGTGCGAATGAATGGTATCTGGAATCCTGATACCAATGCCCTAGCACGGTCCTGTGCTCCAACTCCCTGAGCGTTGGTGATGAAGTGGATGTGCATTCCGTATTGCCTTGGGTAGGCCTCCTGGTTCACTTCAATTTGAGGGAAGAAGCCCATAGCTTCAGGCGGCAAACCCATGGACACGACGCCAGATACAGAGCTGGGTTTGTTTATATTGGACCCGGCGATGGGGAGAGCAAGGCCGTCGAACTCCCGAAGACGAGGGAGAACGAATTCGACGAGGGTACCGATGAAATCGTACATGTTTTGGCCCTTCATTGTGACCTTGGCGCCGATGGGAATCCCGGGCCTTAGCCAGCCACCGACTTGTTTCTTTCCCTTGACGATTTGCACGCCTTCCACGGTATGTTTTCCTCCACCACCGTTTTCCGTCTCTCCTGATAGCGCCCGGAGAGCCATGACCACACCCAGAACCTCGCTCTTGCTCATCACCGCCTGCTTTACCATAGTGTGTATCTGGATCTTCTCCAGCTTCGTGACGTTTTCAGGCGACGAGGGCGGCGGGGGCTGTCGTCCCAGATGAGACCCGCCGACTGGGGGATTTTTCCGGTATTTGGAGTAAGGGTCTTCTGGGTCGAATTTGAGTCGGATTTGCCGGGGAGGTGGGCGAGGACCGCGTTCATGGACGTAGGTCATGTACATGACGTCGTCTTGGAGGGTGTTGTAGTAATGGTCTTCGAACCGGCATGGGGCGAATTGGCGAGTTATGATGGTTGTGGGTGGGATGGGTAGTCGCGTTCGTTTGTCTCGAGGGAGATTCTTTTTTGGGGTGGGGACGAGGCCGAAACGCGCTAGGGAGGTTGCTTTGGTGTATTTTGTGACGGCCTCTATGGCGGGTTTGGCGGTCGTGGTGGCCATCTGGATTCAAGTGAGTTGAAGGCTGTCGTACAGGAATAATGCGTACCCTCAAAAGTTTTAGTTTTGGACGAAGACCAAAGATGACGGCAATATTTTCAAGGCCTTTTTGGGCCGACAGACCGGCCTACCGGATGTCGGCCGCAATCCCTGGTGTCCGAGGTTATCGTGGTCATTCACACTTTTAAGCTTGAGTTTCATGGAGCTCACGAAGTCTAACAGCCTCGCAACATGCATTAAGACCAGTGAGTTCAAGGAGCGTAGTCGTTCATTTCGTTTGTCAAACAGCGTCTGCGCCAGCGGCAGTCGGCCCTTCTCAATTTATTACGCGGCAAACTCATGTAAACAACCACAGTTGACTAGCCTGACCGTGGTCCGTAGCGATGGTAAGGATCTGACTTGTTTATTGTGTTTGTTGGACTAGGCTTTACTATCTTACTAAGATTTACTCTAGTCAACTGAGCCTCAAGAAACAGCACGTCTTCGCAGTTGATTTCCTTTCGGGCTTGCACAAATGTTGAAGGGAGGCAACTCATGGCAACCCAAAAGCCAAGACCATCGCATCTGGGAATATTTGAGGATGGGCTTGACGGTACGTTTACTTGTTCTTCCAATGCTTGCTTTCTTACTGATTGACTGCATAGATGAAGATGGCCTCAGACGATCTCAGTACTAGTTTTCGACCAGAGGTACGTACATTCCCCTTTCTTTTGTGTACCCGGCAACTAAACACTTACCCAGTCTTTCAAGGCCCCAGTATTGATGGTGGGCGAACATTGGCAAAGTCAAATTAAAGACGCTGGGAAGCGGGCTTTGGAGACGGTAAACGTGCCTTGCCCAACCCGTATTTATTTCAACGTGAATCTTTTTTTTCTTAGGTTCGGTTCGAGAACGCGATCTGGATTTGTGTCTGGTAATGCTAAAGTATGTTGTTTCCTGCTGGTCGGTTCGTTGTTGTAATGATATTTGCGCAGGCACACCCCAATGATCAAGAACCCGCCACGATACTGATGATGCGCTTGGTTGGGACTGGCATTTTGGCATGCGAGGAGCACCAAGTAGAGTTACCTTTGAGTGCACATAGGTCAGGCAAGATGTTTGGAGCGGTGTCGATGTCTGAGGGAGAATGCAGGTGGCAAAGAGAACCACAGCAGCAGCTACGGCTACTTCATTTGCATGGTACAAGGTACGTAGTAGGGAATACTTTCTTTCTCTAAACCTAATGCATGTGCAGGGATGGACAGAAGTCCGAATAGATAGCCAAAGCATAGCATATCACAGGTCGGGTTAGGTGTTAGATTGCACCCCCACTTTTTCACATTCTATCAAGTTTTGAATGATATTAACAAATTTATGAGGTCAAAAAAAAAGGCCACAGTCTTGCTGTCTCTTCGTACAAAAAGGAAAGAATCGGGGACCCGGCAACTGCCACTACTTGACTTATAAAGCAGGCTTTCACTTCCCGTTTGCTGAGACATGCTGAGACATCTCCTTTGGCTTCTTTTGTTACTCATATGTCGACCGAAAGCTTCCCAATACTGTACAAATCTCAGAAGCGGATGGTTACCTTACTTCAAGCTGGAATCCAACCCAACAAAGGTATACCATCCCTCGGTTTTTATAAGTGGTTCAACACGGGCAATTTTTCCATTGCAATCTGGTCTCCAGAGGACGGGGACATGCTTTTGATACAGCTCTGGGAGGATTGGGTTTGTGGCGGCCATCATGTAGACTTTCATAGCTACAAACACCGCTCACAGTTTGGCACACCAGATCTTTGGTCTCGGAAGGCTATCGGTACGACGATGTGGCCTTACAATGATATTGTTCCTGAGGGTACTTCTGATTCGTCTGTCTCATCTTGCTTCTTATCTTGTATAAAGGCATTTGTATCACACATCGAGGCCATCCGTACCGTGGCACGACATGGCATATCATATATTCAGATCATCAAAACTTTGTGGAAGAACTCTCTCGTACCATCACCACCAACGACCCTCCTAGTCCGGGTCCTTACGTCCCCCTTGAACTGACCGACAAGGACATACACGAAGCAGACCGCCGTTGGATTCATGGCGTGCCGATCTTTGGTACATGGCATCTAGCTTCAGATTTCCACATTCATGACACTTGCGAAAACAGGGAAATTGTGGTCTGGCAAGCGTAGTTTGAGCACGGACTGGTCCGGGGACACTATCGGTTTTTTCTCCATAGCTTCAGGAAGGGGACGCTCAAATGGTGACTCGCCACTCGATTCGGAGAGAGTCATCAATTTCCCACAGTATGTTGCAATGTATCGGTCTCGAAACCCGCAATCATGATATTTCAGCGATGTCACTTGTTCAAAGAGGGATGTCAGTATGCCTCAACATTTGCGGTAGGCTCCCCCATTTTCTCCGGCTATACACTCTGATGCTTGTCAGGGATGTGATAAAGCAGGGAGCACGACAATGGTATTTGTTTACCCCTAAATTTAATGACCGAATGGAATCGAACACTCTCGTAGGGACGACCCGGATCAACACTCACCATATTATTTTGAAGAGTCGCTGACCCTTTAGCCAACGATGGTCGATTTTTTCGTCCCAGACTTGGTAAAGGTTCTCATTCATGTGCAGCCGTCAACAATTCCTGGCTCGTGGATTGCGCAGGAGCATGAGACGGGAAAATGGGGCCTTGTTTCTAGTAAGTATTGACTGGGATAATTTGCGGTTTTAATCAGTAATTTTGATAATTAGTGAATGCGGTTCGACGTGTTGGGCTGACTCATCCTGCAGATGAATTGTAGTTTTCCTCGGTGTGGAGTTTGATTTTGGACAAAGGCAAGGATGCCGGCGGTGGGAAGGAAGGAGCCGTCGACTTCCGAAACAAATAGATGCAAGTTGCTACACTGCCACATATCGCAACTACTTGTATTATGCCCTCGCATTACTTTATATACAACAAACATATAATCAACAACTTGGAATCTAAGCCGGAGAGAGTATGTCACTTTCTTCAATGTCCGCGAAAAGAGAAGGGATACGAGGGTAAGAAGATGAGAATGTGCGGGAAATGCCAGTACATACGATATTGCGTGCGTTGAGTCTCACTGGCAATTTGGACGCGTATTTACTTACCTTTGGTAGAGCGAGGCATGTCAGAAATCCGATTGGCGTCGACACAGAGAGTATTGTCGCGAAAAGCTGCGCTTCATTGATGGGAGCGCCTGGGTTGAGGTATGTGCGAAATCCACTCTGAGTACTTCTCAGACAACGAAAGACATACAGGAACATCGATGGATATTTGAATGGGCGACTTTGGAAGCCCTTCGCGTACACACCACCGACGATCTCCTTCATAGTTTTCTGCAGCTCGATGTGATGTACGGCGACTTGACCAGGCTTGGTGGACGTCCGGAACAGACTATTTTCTTATCTAAGGCGTCTGTTACTCCGTTTTCTGAAGCGCCGTGGCTTACGAATATGGAAGTTGATAACAAGGAGGCTCAGGAGATTAGGGATAATGGAGGAACGGGTAGAGCCTTTGCGTTTGTCTGTTTTCGATGGGAGCGCGACGGGCGTATGATGGCGTTTCCTTTGAGAATTGACTTGACTGCGTTGACGACGCCTGGATATCAGCATATCTCTGCTTGGAAGCCTATTCTTTATGGTGTTGTCCGCGAACAGATTTCGATGGATGAGCTGGCCCAGGATATACTGCAAGCGGGAAGTACTACATCTTCGATGAATCTGAATGACATGGATTTTGAAGATATTATCGACGACATGGGGATGCTTTCGATGGTAAGCAGATGTGCTTGCTCTGTGTTTCGTTTCTGACAAGTTTTGTAGGATGCGTAGATACAATGGACTAAGCATGCTTATTCTATGGTAGGAACGCGGCCTTTTGAAAATATCCTTGATTGATTCGTATATGGACCAGCACTACGTAGCCAAACTGGCATTCACACCTCTAACACATTGGAAGGCTGGCCAAATCAAAACAATATGTACTATATTTTCTTGGATGGATTTGGAGAGATGCTTTCGATGGTAAGCAGATATGCTTGCTCTGTCTTGTGTTTCTGACAAGTCCTATAGAATGCGTAGATACGATGGACTATATTTACTTCGCGGTAAGAATGCATCCTTTCGAAAAATACCCTCAATTAATTCTGATATGTTGCTAGTACGGTAGCCAAACTTGCATCCACACTCAGTCTAACACACTGGAAAACTTGTCATATCAAAACAATGCACTATATTTTCTTGTGATATTATCAACGCTTCGACGAACATGGAACAACTTCTCGATATCTGCTATCATAAAGCCAGCGAGTTGAGTGATATCCTATAAACTCGCGAACTCATGCACCGGTCACGAGACTGGCACCCGAGGATTCTCAGCTTCCCAGCTTGTGCTGCAACTTACCTCTTTTGTCCGTCCGTGGCTAGGAGCTAGTCAACGCCATCATAGAACCTCGGAAGGGAACACCGAAGACTGCATCCGATCATAGGAGAATGCGAGCGACAGTCGATACCTATCTCTTCTTCCCAGTTGGATACATGACGTGACTTCTTACCACCATGTCCTATCGCCTTGTCCCGCTTCTCTTTGTTGCTTTGCGTGTATCAGCTCTATGGCCTCTCCCACAAAGCCTCTCAACAGGCTCTACACACCTCCGGCTCTCTCCTTCATTTGACATCGCGCTCTCGGGCATCGACTCTCCACCTGCAGACCTCACTGATGCGATATCGCGTACTAAACAGTATCTGTACAACGATAAGCTCCAGCGCCTGGTGGTAGGACGTGGGGCGAACGACGCCGGTGTCATTGCTAGTGCTGCGAGTCTCGAGAGGCTCACACTTGTCTTCCAAGGAAGGGAAGTGGCGAGTATCTCGAAGGAGGCGGTAGCGGAGCTGGGGACCCGCGTGGAGAGTTATACTCTCGCTATCCCTGCTGATGGGTCAGACGCTACCGTCACTGCCAACTCGACACTGGGTTTGTTCAGAGGTCTGACGACGTTTAGCCAACTGTGGTATGACTGGGAAGACACGGTGTATACTCCCGAAGCACCGGTGGATATTGTCGATGCTCCAGCTTATGTATGACGTAAAATTTTCACGTCTTTGAATCTTCTTTTCAAACATGCATCCCAGCCGTACCGTGGATTAATGCTTGACACAGCAAGAAATTTGTACGCGGTCCTCATTCTCTGAAAGTCTTTTCTACTGACTCCAATTATCAGCTTCCCTGTCTCCGACCTCAAACGCACGCTAGATGCCATGAGTTGGGTCAAGATGAGCACGTTTCATTGGCACGTAACAGACAGCCAGAGTTTCCCTCTTCAAGTTGCGAAATTCCCTGGCCTGTCCGCCAAAGGCGCCTACTCTTCTTCCATGACTTACTCTACTGCTGATATTGAGGATATCGTCGCGTATGCGGCTTCTGTACGTAATTTCTCGTGCCCCAGTGACGCTAATTGAATCATAGCTACCTAGCGCGGTATCGACGTTTTGGTCGAGGTTGATACTCCAGGGCATTCGGGCATTATTGCAGAAGCGTATCCTGATCACATTGCTTGTTCCGGGGCCACTCCGTGGCAGGACTACGCAGGTGGTGCGTCTTTTAGCTTTCTGAGCTTTCCCAGACCACTGATTGAATGGCGATCAAAGAACCCCCCGCTGGACAGCTCCGCGTCGCGTCTAGTGATACTGTGGATTTCACGGCTTCCCTGGTTTCGGCGATATCGTCCATGTTCCCTAGCAAGTATTTCTCGACTGGGGGGGATGAGATCAATTTCAATTGTTATGACCAGGATGATGTGACTCAAGCGGATCTGGCGGCGAGAGGGATCACGATTACGCAGGCTTTGGATTTTTTTACTGAGGCTACTCATGGTGCTCTGCGTGTGGCGGGGAAGACGCCGGTTGTGTGGGAGGAGATGTTGCTTGATTATAATATTACGACTCTTGGGAACGACACGGTTGTGATGGTGTGGCTCTCGTCTGAGCATGCTGCAGCTGTTGCGGAAAGAGGGTTCAAGTTCGTTCATGCGGCGTCGGATTACTTTTATCTTGATTGTGGTGCTGGGGAGATGCTCGGGAATACTGTGGATCAGAATAGTTGGTGTGATCCGTTCAAGACGTGGCAAAAGGTATCATTATCTGACCCTATTTATGCTTACCGTGACTTACCCCTCCCTTCAGGCATACTCATTCGACCCCACAGCGAACCTGACGGAGAAGCAAAGCCGGTTAGTGCTGGGTGGCCAGCAGCTCCTTTGGACGGAGCAGTCTTCTCCATCGAATCTGGATCCGATCGTGTGGCCTAGGGCTGCTGCTTCGGCGGAGGTGTTTTGGAGTGGAGGGGGAGGGAATGGGACTGAGGCACTTGCGAGGCTTCATGATGTTGGGTTCCGGTTTAGGCAGAGGGGTGTTTGGGCGATTGTTCTCCAGCCGTTATGGTGTGCTCTGAGGCCTGGTCTTTGTGATGCTTAGGATTCCTTTTTTTGATGCCTAGGACAGGTGTTTGGTTACAGCCGTTTGTACTGCTGGCGTAAGACTTCGTTGTCTATTTTCTATTAGTGCACACTGCGCTTCAATAATCGTAGCGGTAGGAAGATGACGAATAAGATGTTCCTTATGGTCGCTACTATAGTCGACGTCGTTGAGGATGAAAGCCTCTGGGCTGACGGTGGACGTGGCGAGAACTTTGGCGTAGAACTCAAAACTCCAGCGTACAAGCACTTCCAAGCAACGACATCGGGAGGAATGTCGGTATGCTCGCCAATGAAGAAACACGCATACAAACAAGACTGGAGTTGGCTCTCGCATTCATCGAATACGAAAGCTTCACCTGGTTCTGGTTAGGACTTACTCCATACCTACTTATAGTCCTCAATGTTCCCCCGCGCGGCAGGGAAGGAAACGCCATCTCAAGGGGGAGGTACCGCTGGCGGCCGTTGCTGAGCTATTGAGTATGACCGAGGTTGATGAAAATGACAGATTGAGGTATTTAGTGTATTGAAGAGTACCGGGAAATTGATCAATCTGTCATATGCATCATTTTACCTTTATGTACGTTGAGCTCACTCAATGGTCTTTTTCGCAGACCATGTCAACGGGAGAAAAGTTTACCGATAGCGCCAGGATCCTCTGCGGCGGTATCCGGACGCTGCATTCCTCAGCCATACGACTCGAATATTCAGAATGACGCGACTTTGTGCTGGAGCCTATAGCCACGGCGGTGATTGTAAGTCTGGAAGCAGCGGGCAATTTTGGGCTGTGCCAAAATGTGTTCCTGTTTTCCCCGGAGAGCGTTACCACCTCTTGTACCGGCGGTCCAGGCTTGGTAACCGACCGTTCGACCCCACATCGAAGCATTCGAGACTTGTTGGTTAAAATGCACGGCGTTGATCCGTGGTATGTTTTCAGCGCTTAAGCGGTGGTTAGGCCTGTCGAGCCTCGTCTGGATGCTCGCCGTACCCATCCGACCATCACTTGCATCAGATTTGCAAGGGTATGTCTTGAGGTATATAAACGAATATTTGCCTGACCATCTGCTCTCCAGCCACCGTTGGTTTATTCGCCTGAACTCACTCTCTGCACTCCTCAGTTATTCTTAATTAACGTTAACGTTAAATCCTCATCAACATCATGTACTACACATACTTGGCTCGCCGAAAGGTTCGTCGTCTCCCGCTTTATGTGAGCATTTTACGTTTATATTGATGGTCTTTTTGTTCCAGTCCCTTGCTATTTGGGTCGGTCTGCAGACGAGCCTTGCTAGTTTCGTATATTATCGGTACCGGACACCTAAAAGGTTCGTTTCTACGTCGGTGCTAGCGTTTCGAGTTACTGATGCCGTCTTGCAGTCTGACCGACTCTTCCCTCTCATCAAGATTGGAGCAGCTTAAAGCTGTACCCATGACGCACTAATCTGCACGTCGACATCATCGGGATGTTTTAATCCTTACTATCACTTTGACTCCGGGAGATCAATATGACTCGGGAGGTATGACAAGAATGGACTAATTTATTTTATTGTACTTGCAATGGTGTATATACGTATGAATACGTACGTTTAGGATGGCGGATAATTCGAAAGCATAACGAAAGTTTCGAAAACTTGGCATGAAGCTCCCATAATAGGAAGGGCGATGTACTGATGGCGCTTCGACGCCTACCACCACTATCTCATGCTCAGCTGCCATTAGTAGCACTTTCGTTATGGGCACCCAAACGACGAATAGTCGTTCTAATCTCCGGCTCAGGTACTCTAAATTCTGATGTTGCACTAATATCGTGTCTGAGCTAAAAATCCCAACGCAGGTACAAATCTGCAAGCTCTCATCGACGCTCAGAACACCCCGGCCCTCCCAAACGTGGAAATCTGTCTCGTCTTATCGAACCGAAAAGCGGCATATGGTCTCACCAGAGCAGCACAAGCCAACCCACCCATACGAACGGCATACCTGGCTCTCCAAACCTTCCTCAAGACTAACCCAGGCAAGACACGGACTGACTACGATATCGAAATCGCAAAAATCGTCCTTCAGGAAAAGCCTGATCTCGTTGTGTTAGCAGGGTGGATGCACGTTCTCGGGGAAGGATTCCTGGACTTGGTGTACACGGACGAGAGGTCGATTCCGGTGATCAACCTCCATCCTGCGCTTCCTGGAGAATTCGATGGAGCTAGTGCTATTGAGAGAGCGTATGAGGCGTTTCAAAAGGGAGAGATTACTCGTTCTGGGGCTATGGTGCATCGAGTAGTCAAGCAGGTTGATCGGGGAGAGCCAATTGTCGTCCGGGAGATACCGTTTGAGGAGGGTGAGGTGATAGAGGCGTATGAGGAGCGACTGCACAAGGTCGAGTGGGAGATCATCGTGATGGGTGCGAAGATGGTTCTGGATGAAGTAGAAGCAGTTTGTGAGCTCAGTCTTTTCGTTGCTTTGATTTGTGCACTGATAGCCTGGTAGGACGTTATCAATGTATACAGTATTATACAAAACTTGTATGAAACGCGTCGTAGCTGACCGTCTCGGCCATATAGACGAAAGGTCACACTTGAGCCAAGCAAACCCATGTCCCAGACTCAGACCAAACATTTACACAGAAATTTACCGTTACGCGTAACACCGCTCTCAATTGATGACCGCGTCCTTTCATTAACAACATTTCGAGAACGTCTCCGGTCTCGGGATGTTGACGACTACTGTGACCCTTCGCTTCCCTAGATAACGTACGTGCGCACACCTTGGCATCTACTGCTTGCATTATAAGCGTAGCCGAGACCTTTTCTCTTTCCCTGCCTACCGAGCCCCGACGGTATCCAATCAAGGGTACTTAGAATGCATCTGGGCTGAACCATAGTATTTACCGGAATATGGCGGACTCTTGACTTCTCAGGCAGCTAATAGTAAAGTCAGGGAGCAGACTGAAAACTGTTTTGGTTTTGTGGCTCATATCAGACCGGATGATCATATTGGAATATTCTATCCCGAGACGGCGATGGGACCTAGTATGTTCTTTCTGGTGGAACTTAACGACAATTCGCCAGATGCTTTGGGACGGCCACAATATCTATGGATAGCGCTAAGCGGTTAAAGTCGTGGTTGGCCAGGCGAGTGGGCTCAATTCCTTCCAGATAAAACAGTACGTGGACGCTGTTACTCCCAAATATTTCTTAAAGAAGTACGCTGTGAGTTCTGTTTGTTTCATGAATAAATAGTTCTGGTCTGATTATCGTTTCCACTTAGGACTACTACGGACACGGGCATCGATCCGATCGAGGGCAATGATTGAAGGAATCACAGAGCCTAATATGTGTCCGGAGGGTGGGAAGTATAATGTTCTTCGTGTGCTTGCAGGATTTCCGGAGCAGTTTGAAGAGGGTCATCTTCTGGCTACCTTGAGGATGGACCAGCTAAAGTGTCCGTCGCAATCGACGAACCCTGAACAGTTCATAGAGATGATGGCGGAATGGTTGAAGAAAGATACTTGGTCTCCGCCTAGTATTTATTAGAGCAAATCATTAAAACGTATTTGAAAATTCGACTCGAAAATATATCCTTGGCGTGCCGTAAAAATACGAGTAAACTGCTGCGCTTTGTCTATTCACGTTCATCTTGTCTGATCCCACAACTTGCTAAGAATCTTAGCATCGTCTGTGAAGGTGCCAGCGTGGTAAAAGTGACATCCCCTTAATGCTTCAGCACCTTGGAGTTGAAGGCCGGATTTGGACATGTCATAATCCCGAGCGCTTTCCGGCGTTCCCCGTTCCCTGCTTTCCTCTTACCACGTATCTGAGCGCTTGTCACTGCTGCTATCCGCTATGCCTCACTTCACTCTACTCTAAGGGCTTGCTCGATGACCCCAGTTCCTATGATAACGACAGTTCAAGCAAATAGCGGAAGTAAATCACATTTGGACATCGCTTAAATGGCACCCTTTTCTACCCGCCCATCGCGACTTATGTCGCGTTCCGTCCAGATAATTCTGGGAAGAGATATAGTTGAGTCGCCGGAGCACACAGACTCGGACAACAGCGACAGTGACAGTGATAGCGACGATGCTCGTTCTGACGGGACAATTGAGGACATCGACTCCTATCCGAGATGGGGACTGGGTCACCCGCTGCAGCGCATGGTTCGCATAGAAAGCAGCGACGACGACGCGAGCTCGTATTACAGAAGCGGTTGGTCGTCGTGTGATTCGGAGTCGGACTCGTCCACTTCGACTAGCTCATCTGTCGTCTACGATATGTACGTCCTGTGTCGTATCTCCTGCTATCCTAGGGTGTTTATTTTTTTACTGCGCAGCGACTACGAGAACCTTATCGATGACCTGCTGTTGAAGGATCCTGGCCTTTACGAAACCAACAGTCTCGTGCGTGGTATACATGTTACTGCAATATGGCACTGACACCGCTTTAATGCCGCTTCTGTATAGGTCATGGTGGAACCATCTACTCCTACATCCAATGACTCCCTTATGATAAAATCGCTGTCGCGAACTTCTCCAGAGCTCTTCCTTCTTCTGGAATTTAATCATCCAGAGTATCGCACGGATCCCTGGAATCCCTTTCCCCACATCCTTTGCGCCGTGGAGCGCGACGAGAAAGTGTTCCTATGCTTGCAGCGGTTGTTCCAATTCGACAAACCTCCGTTTCGAAATGTGGCCAACTACCTGGACTTTTTCAGGCAGTCACTAGAGGTGAGTGTTAACAGCTGAGCTTGATGAACCAACATTCACATGGTCGGCAGGGCCTCACGTTTCTTCATGAACATTACATATCTGAACTGTCGTGCTTCAACCTTGCCTCGTTCATGGTAGACATTGGTGCTGGCACCTGTTCTCCTACGGTGGAGCACTTTGACCGCTCCAGATTACCTGTCAAGTACTACTATGCCGACCTCTCCTCTGCCGTACAGGATACGGGCCACTCGAAGGCAACCTATATAAAAGATGTCAAGGAATGTGGAGCGATGATCGACCGGCTGCTCTTCAACGTATGTCTCCTGGAAACGCGTAGAATCTTTTCTCACGAATACTACAGTTACCCAAGATCGGACCCAAACTCAAATCTTTGGTCAATGCGATGACTTCTGGTGGATTCGGCGCCGATGATGCGAGGAAGCTATTTTGAAGCGCTTTGCAAGTCCTTAGAATCATCCGTGTTTCGACCTCCCAGTTCCACCGCGCGACTTGAGCACGCCTTTGAATGCGCCCTCGATGACACGTAACACGATCGCACCCATATCACGAATAATTACGACGCTAGCACGGTAACGCTGGTTCCGCCACCCCCAGATCACTAGATCTCAGTCAAACCCTAAGCCATTTTGATCTCTTCTTTCTTCTTTGGATATGTATCACGCACATTCCTACCCTATATTTCTATAGCGCGTTATTCTCTAGATCTACTGTTTGATTATTCTTATACCTGTGACGAGGACGAGGATTGGGCGCCAAAACGCGTACTCTGTTTGTGCGTAATATGATTTGCTTTTTACATCGAAACGTACTTCTTACGCAGGATCTGGAGCCACTA